>NW_027052708.1:1007699-1118699 GCF_011386835.1 Chrysemys picta bellii
CTCAAATTATCCCCTACCCCATCTCACCCCCATACATAGCTCCTTCCATCACAAGGATTTCCCCTTCCCAATGTCCATCATGAACATGGACCGTCTTCTATATTTCACCCTTCTCTATTCCCTGTCTCCCAAAGCTGAACCTTGCACCAGCCTCCACAAGGATCTTTTCCCGTCTCACCACAAGCTCAACCCAATAAGGTACACCTTCATCAGCATCAAGGATCAACCCTCCACAGATCTTCCTTCCCTTTCTTCTTGTCCCATCTACCATGGCTTCTTCCCTAACCCTACCTAGGTTTCAATCCCCTCCCCTTCCCCATTCCGCTTTCTAGAGGGAGAAATTGCTGTTGGGTGCGAGGCCAGTGGTTGTAGTTCATCTCCAAGTAGGGTGACCAGGTGTCTGGTTTTTGACTGGAACACCCAGTCACAAAGGCACCCTGGTGGATCCAGTCAGCACTGCTGACCGGGATGTTGACTGTACAGTTGGCAGTGCCATGCAGTGGGGCTGGCAGGTTTCCAGTTAGCTTCTGCACTGCTCAGCTCCCGGGAAGCAGCCCGCATGTCCGCCCGAGTTCCTACGTGTAAGGGAAGCCAGGGGGCTCCACATGCTGCCCCCGAAACAAGTGCCACCCCTGCAGCTCACATTGGTATTTATATCACAGCCTTTGTGTCACTTCTTAACTAACTGAATTTTCCCTTTTAATGTTAGCAATATTACCAAGGAAATAAATTCAAAAAACAAGACCAGGCATTTTAACTGCTTTTATTAGACCATACGGATGCATTTGAAGAGAGCCTTGCAATCAAGTCAATGTCATTTCTCCCAAATCTGGGGTGGCAGTCTCCCCTTTTCTGTTCTCACTTAACAGGGACAGAAGCAGGGGCAACCCTTCTCTTGATGGCTCTCCTGTCATTCCTCTTCTTGGAAGGTAAAACCACAGGCTGATTTAAGTGCAGGACTCCGCCCTGAGAGATGGTGACACCTCCCAGCAGTTTCTTGAGCTCTGAGTCGCTGTGAATGGCCAGCTGCAAGCGGCGTGGGGAAATCCGACGCTTCTTGCTGCGTGCAGCGACTTCCCCAGCAATATCCACAAGCTCATGAGTCACTTATTGAAGCACCGCGGCCATATATACTGGGGCTCCAGCTCCAATACGGTCTGCAAATTGTCCTTTGCGGAGCAATCTGTCTATGCGACTGACAGAGAACTGCAGCCCAGCCCGGGAAGAACGGGTGATTTTGGCCTTAGGCTCTTTTGCGTTTAAGGTCTCACCAGAGTGCTCAGACTCAGACTCAGTCTCAGACATGTTGCAGACTTCTAGTGTTCCAGCAACACTTGGCTTGACTTTCTTGGCTTTCTTTTGTTTTCTCTGCTTGGTTTCCCTGAGTCTTTCCTCAGGAATTGGCCTGCCTAGCTTTTTTCTTGACTTGCTTGGCTTCAGTGGATGTTTCCTTGCTTGGCTCCACTTGCCTGTGTCTTTCTTTGCTTGGCTTGCCTGACTCTCTTTCCTTCTGTTCCTGGCTCTGTTCACTTGCTTTTCTCGCTCTTATTTTGCCTTCTTTGATTTCTTCCTGGTCTGGCCTGATTATGACTGGCCTGACAAAGTGTGGCTTGGCTAAGCCACCTCTTGAAATCACCACAGTAGTATGCTGACCCTGTCTGAGCCCTGCAGCCTTTTATAACCTCAGTGCAGACAGAGAAAACATCCTTTCTGATTGGTTGTCTGAGAACCAATGGGCAGCTACTTCATTTGTTACCCAAGCCAGAGGGGATATGTCATCCTTTTATGACATCATTCCCATTCATTCACCGTTTGTGTTGGATTTTTAGTCAGTGATATCTGCTATTAGCAAAACTCATCCTGTAACGGCATGAAATAGGCTTTGGCTACATTTTGAAAATTAGATGCCTTAAATGAGGCACCTAAATAACTTATAAGTGGCCTGATTTGAAGAGGAGCTGAGCACCCAAAGCTCCTGTTGATTTCATTAGGAGTTTTGAGTGCTCAGCACCTATGGAAATCAGGTCACTTTTAGTTAGTTGCTTAAAAGTGGGTTTAGGGGCTGAAATTCAGGCCTCCTAAAGTTTGAAAATATTGGCCAGGTTCTCTGGAGCCCTTAACTTGGTGATGCTTCCCGTCTCCTAGAGAACACTCATGGCACCCAAGCCCATGGTAACGGTTCTTCGCCATTCCAGAAACCCAAGTGTTCAACATTTGTCACTCTCAGGTTTGATTAGCCGCTTCTCTTGTTTGAGAGCTATTTTCTGAGACCGGTTTAAAAACAGCATCTGGAGAGAACCCCTCACATCAGGCCAAATCCATTGTGTGATGTTGTACTCTATATGATTTTATGAAAATATGCTAATGAGTTAAATATAATGTAACTGGAATATGCTTCATGCAAAAGGTCTTTTGTATGGTATCATTACAAAGCTTATCATCTACTGAGTGTGGTTATCCTATTTGTATAAATGTACCACTCATGTAATTGAAACTAGAAATATGAAATATAACTCTGAGGGCCTATTGTAATTATTCAAAGTGTGGACCATTAATGGTGGTTTGGAATCTTGATGACTCCCATTAACCAGGACAATCGTCTGCAGATGGCTCTCTTTTACTTGTAAGTCTCCCTGTATACCTGTGTGCTGGCAAGTGGGTAATGTTTTCCCTTTAAAAAGGTGATCAAAGTGTATTTGAACCCCTCCAGGTATTTAATAATTTCAGAAAGCCTGATTCTAGTATCACTTATACTGTATAAATCTGATATTACTCTAAACGAGTCAATGGTTTTATAATGGGGTAAGTAAAAAATAACAAAACAAAACAAAAAGAACAAAACAAAAAGAAAAACCAGGCCCATAGGCGTTATCCTTCATGTGTAATGGATTACATTTTTCTGTCATGAGTTTGTTCTTTTTTCTGTTTTCACAAAACATGCAGTACACATCAACTTCACTATGGGAAAAATGTTCCTAATCTTCAATCTATTGGGGAAATGCCTGAAAAAAACACAGAAATCACCTCCCAGAATCTACACGATTTAGACATTTATGCTCCAATACGTCTGTTGGTCTATAAGGTGCCACAGGAATCTTTGTCGCTTTTTACAGATCCAGACTAACACGTCTACCCCTCTGATACTTGACACGAATTAGACAATTTCTGATGTCAATTTCTTAATGAAATGATTGAGTTCTATCTTTCTAGGCTTTTATACCATATTATCAATGCAGCTACCTGACCAACTGAATGATGCCTTAAAATTGTAGGATAGTAAAAGAGGAAATTAATTCACAAAAGAAGACCAGGCATTTTAACTGCTTTTATTAGACCATACTGATGCATTTGAAAAGAGCCTTGCAATCAAGTCAATGTCATTTCTCCCAAATCTGGGGTGGCAGTCTCCCCTTTGCTCTGTTCTCACTTCACAGGGACAGGAGCAGGGGCAATCCTTCTCTTGATGGCTCTCCTGCTATTCTTCTTCTTGGAGTAACTGATTTGGTCCATTGCCTATTGACAGATTTTAACTTTCCTGGTGAAATTCATTCGTTTTAATTTTGTAAAAAGACCCTTCCAAATAACCTTCTTTATTTTGTTTTCTGTAATTCTCTCCAATTATTTTTGCTAATAAAACTTTTACATTTACAGTCCTCCTCCAGTTCTGTACTTTACCTAAGGAACAGAGGCACAAGAACATTGAGAAATGTGGCATAGGTAACTGGTTAATTAAAACTACTTAATTAAGGTGTTTTTATACCTTTATTGTCTTCTCTGATTTGACACCTGAAAGATCTTCTAAAGACAGATTTTGGAGGTAGAGACACAATACTGGTAATAACAGAAAAGTCTCTGGTTTTGCCACTAAAAAAAACGGGAAAGAAATTAGCTCTGAGAAAATAGTTAGCATGGACACTGACATTCTCACAGACCATAAATTATAATGAAAGATCTGGGAAATGCTACCCAGAATCTAGAATCTGAAACTAATTTAAATGTCAGAATCCACAGAGGCTGCGTGAGATGGGAGCTGCCACCCATCCTGAGAGCTGGGCCTTCCTGATGTCGATTATTTGCATATGGCTTGTAGTACCTTTTCACATCTTGGAGGTGGTCCTTAAGCTCCTCCTGGATTTGGTGAATTTGTTGGATCCAGACAACAACTGCTGGGTTTGGGGAGGCTGCCGTCAAGGACAAGTGGAAGTTAGGGTGGAACCCGTAAATTGCTAAAAACGGATTCTCCCCACGTAGGCATATTCAGCTTGATGTATGAGAACTCAGCATAAGGAAGGAGGCAGAACCAGTTATCTTGATGGTAGTTAACAAAGCATTTTAGATGTTGCTCTAATACTTGATTCACCGTCTCTGTCTGCCCATTTGTTTGGGGAGGGTGTGACATTACGTTCCATATTCTTCATAGAAATATGCTTATGATATGAATATGGCATAACTAAGATGTATTTTATGTAAGGTGGGTCATATGAAAGGTTACGATTTACTGAATATGATTATCCTATTTGTATACATGTATCCTTTCTGAGTGGTAGCCATGTTAGTCTGTATTAGCAAAAGCAACGACTAGTCCTTGTGGCACCCTAGAGACTAAAAAAATTATTTGGGCATAAGCTTTCATGGGCTAGAACCCCCTTCATTAGATGCATGGAGTGGAAAATACTGGATCAGGTATAAATACATGAAAAGGTGGCAGTTGCCTTACCAAGTGTGAGGTCAGTCTAATGAGACAGTTCAATTAACAGTAGGATACCAAGGGAGGAAAAATAACTTTTGAAGTGGTAATGAGAGTGGCCCATTTCAAACAGTTGACAATAAGATGTAAGTAACAGTAGCGGCAAATTAGTATGGGGGAAATTAGGTTTAGGTTTTGTAATGACCCAACCACTCCCAGTCTTTATTCAGGCCTAATGTGCTAGTGACCAGTTTGCAAATTAATTCAAGTTTTGCAGTTTAACATTGGAGTCTGTTTTTGAAGTTTTCTTGTAGACTAATTGCCACTTTTAGGTCTGTTATTGAGTGACCACGGAGACTGAAGTAGGGGTGGGGACAAAACAGGGAAACAAAGGATTCCCACCATATGTAAAACCTATTTAAGGCTGGGGAGTGAGTTAATCAAGGTTGCCAGTTCTTCACAGATTCCCCACCCAGGATGACTGCTGGAAACACCTAAGACTGATCTGGGGAAGAAGGACAGTGACCCAGGCTGAGAAAGAGGTCTGGCCTGTGAAGAGAAATACCTGGAACTTTAAACTGCAAGTAAAAGCAGTTTGTCTTCAAGAAACTCTGCAACCTGCCTAAAACAACATTTAGGGTGAGAATTTACTATTTGTCACCAGTTTCTTTAGTGCATTAAGCTCAGTTTGCGTGTTTGTTTATTTTGCTCAGTAGTCTGCTTTGATCTGTTTGCTATCCCTTATAATCACTTAAAATCTGCCTTTGTAGTAATAAACTTGTTTTTGTTTTCTATAAACCAGTTTGTGCAATTCATACGGGGAGTGGGGGGGAGAAGCTGTGTATATCTGCCTCCATATTGAGGGAGGGGGCAATTTTCATGAGTTTACACTGTATAAATTTCTCTATAGTGCAAGATAATATAATTTGGGTTTACACTTCAGAGGGTGTGTGCACTTGAGTGCTGAGCAATCCCCGTGCTGAGTCTTCTCACACAGAGCTGATCTCAGTGTCTCTGTGACTGTTTGCAGCTGGTTGTGGCCCTACCTATGTGTGTGGTAGAGGAGGCTTGAGGGCCGGGCACTGCAGGACAGGGTGATGGAGCCTAGGCTGGTGGAACGGATGGGCTCAGTGAGACCCCAGTACATCAGGTGGCATCCCGGATGGGGGATGCAACCCATCACAGAGTATACACGGAGGAACTGAAAGCATGAACATCCACTAGCCAGCACACTTCATGACCAAAGTTTGATACAAGCTCTGGGCCTCGGTCCAATGTGATACAGCCAGGAAATTCCTCAATATGGATCACATAAACCACTAGGAGTCGAGCTGTTTCAGCAGAGGGCAGGCTGTTACAGGGGATGAAGTAGACCAAGTGACCAAAATGACGCACAATAATCAAGACAACTGTGTGCTTATCAGAGTCAGGGAGTTCCACTATGAAAGTCCAAGCTTACGATGGCTCAGGGTCTAGGTGGAGTCTCCAGGGGCACTAAAGGGCTTAGTACAGGTCACCTTGGTGTGCACACACAGGTCATAAGAGTCAATGCAGTCCTGGACTTCAGCTTACAAATGGGGCCACCAGAAGAAATGGGAAGCTGTGCAGAAAGTCTTAAGGCAGCCAAAGTGGCCTGCCAATGACATGTCAGAGCAGAGATGGAGCACTTCTAGCCAGGGGCGTCCCATTGGAACAAATATGCACCCATCCATGTATGTGATCCCATCCTGCATGGAACATTGCATTTTGGTTCTCATTTGTTCAGGCTGTTCTGTTACCTCCAGTGATAGTGGATCTCCCCGCGAAGCAGATCGGATTAGATCAAGCAAGTCTTGACATATTGTGGCACGACGGAAGTTGTGAGGTTTTAGGAGACAAGGTACTTCTTGGTTAGAGTATTCACCTCTGGTAGTATTTCCCCTTTCAGGATAAGGCGTTGGCTTTCCCATTCCTGGTTCCCAGGCGATAGGTGATGATGAAATCAAACCAAGAGAAGAATATTTAGTTACACAAGTATTCAATGTTTTTAAATAATGTATTTAGTGTATTTTTAAATTATTACAAATTAATTTTTGAATGTATTTCACTGGTTATTTTTTAGTTACACAAATATTCAAGGTTTTTATGGTCAGAAAAGATGTGCACTGGGCATTGGGCTCCTTCAAGTTAATTTTGCCACTCTTTGAAGGCCAATTTAATTGTGAGTAGTTCATTATATAAGATATCATAATTCTATTCAGCTGGGATGAGTTTTCAGGAGTAGTAGGCAAACGGGTGCAATGCTTGGTATGTACCATGCCTCTGGGACACTATGGCCCCAGTGGCTATATTAGAGGACTCTGCTTCTAATACGAATGCCTGGGCCAGGTCCAGGTATGCTAGAATGGGAGCGGTGGTGAAAGCAGCCCTGAACTATTCAAATTTAACTGCCTTGAGAAGGAGGTTTGTCTTGGGGGTTATTTTCCCTGAGAAGCCTGGAATGAACCATTTGTGAAAATAGAGAAAGCCCAGGAAGCACTGTAACACCCGGTGGGATCTGGGCATGGCCTGTATATTCTGGGGCTCCATCTTGATGCCTTCTCAGAGGAAAGATAGAACCCAAGAATTCTGTGGAGGATTGGTCAAAGGTACATTGTTCTAATTTCACGAACAGGCCATGCTTCTGTAATCTTTCCAGGATGGAACGAACGTGGTAACAATGCTGCTCAGGATCATCTGAAAATACAAGGATGTCATTGAAATAGATGCCTACCTACTGGTCCAAGATGTCTCTAAATAGGTTGTTCATGAAGTATTGTAAGGTTGCGGGAGTGTTGGTCAACCCAAATGGCATTACTAAATATTCAAGTGTCCATAACGGGATCTAAAGGCAGTCTTTCATTCGTCTCCCGCCCTGATGCAAACTAGTTTATATGTGCCGCAGAGGTCCAGTTTTGTGAAAATTCTCGCACACTTGATACAATCTACACACTGCACACTCCGAAATTAAGTGCAGGGAATACAAGTTTCAGACTGTCACCTGGTTTAGGATCTGATAGTCTATGCAAAAATGTAAATTTGTCCTTTTTCTTAACACAAAGTACTAGCGCCCCTTCTGAGGAGGTAGAGCACCAGATGAAGCCCTTGGCAAGGTTTTCCTGGATGTACACATGAAATGCTTCCAATTCTGACTAGGATATCACATAGATCTGTTAATAAGGCACATTTGCCCCAGGTCGCTAGTCTATGAGGCAGTCATAGTCCCAGTGCAGAGGTAGCATGTCTGCATTCTTCTTTTCAAAAAATGTCTGCATAATCCCAATATTTTTCAGGGATATGGGGACTGAGGCTTGGAAGTGACCACTTCAGGCTAGCCACCACAAACTGGAGTTCCTCCATAGGCGCTTCCAAATGGCTGCAGGAGCCCGGGACCAGAAAGTTGGGTTTAGGTGGATGCAGGCAGATCCTTTGGCAGTATTCAGAGAGGAGCTGATCCTCTTTTCACACCAGGAGATGCAAAGCTTATGCTGCTTCAATGAGGTGATGCCGTGTATTAGGGGGAAGTTTGGAAAATGGATCACATTGAACTGTAGCACTTCCCAATGGCCCTGAATTACAATCTCTAGCAGTACTGTTCCTGTATCATTAGCCCTGAAGACAGGAGGGGCCCATCTATTGTTTCTATGAGAAATGATGAAGGCTTTAAACAGAGGGGGATTTGTAGTGTTTGATCAGCTGTAGCATCTGTGAAGTTATCAGTAGCCTCAGAATTGATCAGAGTCCACTTGGAGGTAATCGGCTTGATCCCATCCATGGCATGTAACTATTCATACTTGGAAGTGGGGGGAGGACCCCGCCCGCTCCCTGTCCTCTGACTTCTCCAACCCCTATGCACACCCCCACCCCTTGACAGCCGCCCCGGGACTCCCACGCCTATCCAACTGCCCCCTGCTCCCTGTCCCCTGACTGCCCCCGGGACCCCCTTCCCCTTCCCCAACCCCCCTGTTTCCCACCCCCTTACCATGCTGCTCAGAGCAGCAGGAGCTCGTGCAGGAGCTCACAGCCCCGCCACCCGTGCTGCCTGACAGGATCAGTGGGCCAGAGTGCTGGTGATGTGGTGTGTTGAGGCTGCGTGGGAGGGGAGACAGTGGGGGAGGGGCCGCGGGCTAGCCTCCCAGGCCACTAGCTCAGGGGCCGGGCAGGACGGTCCCACGGGCCGGATGTGGCCACAGTTTGTCCACCTCTGATCTAGCCTGACCAATCTAAGGCAGGCCACAGGACTCCCCTGAATAAATTCCTGTTAGAGTGGAGCCTAACTTTAACAAAAACATCCAATCTTCATTTTAAAATTGTTAACAAAGGAGAATTAACCACAACCCTCGGTAGGTCATACCAATAGTTAATTATCCTCACTATTAAAAAAATAGTGCCTTATTTCTAGCCTGAATTTACTAACCTTCAATTTCTAGCCATTGGATCCTGTTATACCTTTGTCTACAAATTTAAGAGCCCCTTGCCAAAGTTTTATTCTTCATGTAGGTTCTTGTAGACTGTGATCCAGTCACCCTCTAACATTCTCTTTGATAATCCTTCTTAAATATTGGGCACCAGAACTAGACACAATTTCTCAGGCAGTGGTAGAACAAGTGCCTACTACAGAAGTAATATAACTCTGCTTCTACTCAATATTCCCCTGTTTATACATCCAAGGATTGCATTAATTCTTTTGGTCACAGCATCACACTGGGAGATCATGTTCCGCTGATTATCCACCATGAGCCCCAAGTCTTTCTCAGGGTCACTGCTTCCTAGGATAAAGTTCCCCCATCCTATATGCAGGGTCTACGTTCTTTGTTCCTAGATGTATAACTTCACATTTGGCCACATTAAAACACATATTATTTGCTTATGTCCATCTTACTAAGTGATCCAGATCATTCTGTATCAGAGACCTGTCCTACTCACCCAGTCTGTTGTCATCTGCTAACTTTATCAGTGATGACTTTATGTTTTCTTCCAGGTCAGTGATAAAAAAGGTTAAATAACATACGGTCAAGAACCGATCCCTGTGGGGCCCCACTAGAAACACACCCACTCAATGATAAATCCCTGTTTACAGTTACATTTTGAGACGTGTGTTGACCTGTAACCCCAACCTGATCTGACTCTGCAAGATTAGATTAGATATCACGTATGAAGGCATATTAAAATGCTTGAAGATAGTAAAATAGAAGCTTTTGGAGCTGTAATGCAAGAGATGCAAGTAGGTTTACATAAGAATCTGTGTAACAACTAAGGTGGGCTTAACAATAAGCTGAGGCCTAGTGGGCCTGTTAGTAGTTATGATAGCCTATGTAGGAAAGGCGTTAGTATGACTGCTTAACCTAATATTATAGGATTTAACAATAGTTTGCAATATGTATCTTGGGATACACAAAGACACCACAGAAACTGGAAATAATGGATTTCTAGGGGCTTTGTGGGGATTTGGAGAAACCACATTTGTGTATTGAAACCATTGGAAAAAGAATGACACAAAAAGAGCTAATGCTAGTACGCGGAACCTAAATTATAGGCCCTTCAATGACAAATATGGGCAGCCGGCTGAGACCTAAATCAAAAATGGTCCCAGATGTGTGGGGGACATAAAGAAAGGGGTATAGAAGATGTTTGTAGATAAAGATATTACCTCACCTGCCTCATCCCTTTTATAAACAGATGGTCAGACCAATGCCTAGCTGAGACATCAGGATGGGGGAAACCAGATCATCACTCCCCATTTCTGGTGCTCTCCAGATACTGTTCTCTTCATCTCTAACAGTTGCTATAAGATTGCAAATATGTGAGACTTGGCAATGTTTTGTTTTATATAGATATATATAGAGAGAGAACCGCTAGTCCAAAATAGGTCTAATGCTTAGACCTAGGTATCAGTGATTGCAGCTCTGCACCATGTAACAAGACTCCTAATGGAATCAAAATTAGCTCTATTATTACACAGTGGAGAGAAGCAGGGTCAAGGTAGCACTTGGGGGCCCATACTGCCAGGTACATATACCTGTACTCAGCCTTTCTCAGTTCACTAGGCTTTGGAACCCATGTCCCTTGCCTAGCGAGTGCTACTTAATTGAGGACTCGTCCCTCTGTCATAAAATGCCAAGTACAGTTCTACTGTTCTTGATTCACATAACCAGGATAACAACACTTTATTACTCCTGCCCCAATAATAAAGAGACTGGGGATTCCACAGCAGCCAAAGTGACCATTTGGGCAAGCAGCCCCATCATGCTAGGCGGGGTGGGTGTTCCCATGCAAACAAGATCAGCCTGTGATGTCCTTTTCCACAGCTCACCACCAGATGTCATGGTACAGCTCCTTCTGACTGTGCATATATATATGTGTGTGTGTGTGTGTGTTCGTATAATTATGCTTATGCTTGGATTTATTTGGATTTTAAATACATTTAAACAAAGTCTTCCTGTTCCTATTTATGTGATTCATCAGTCTCACTTGATAATAATCTTAGGTAGCTCCCTGAGTAAGGAACCTGTTATTAGTGACCTGTTCAATTTGCACCCTAAACTTATCAAAGACTACACCTGTCAGGTAGCCATTTTTTAATGCATAATCAAGTTGAACGTTAATTATCACAACTTTTGTAATCTCACCAAAAAGGGACATCAGATTAATTTGACAGGATCCATTTTCCATAAACCCATGTTGTTTGGCATTAATTAAATTATACTCATTTAATTCTCTATTAATTGAGTCCCATATCAGAAGTTCTATTATTCTGCCTGGAACCAATGTCAGTCTCACAGATCTATAATTACTTTCAGGGGTTCTCAAACTGGGGAGGGCGTGACCCCTCAAGAGATCGCGAGGTTATTACATGGAAGGTTGCAAGCTGTTAGCCTCCACCCTCAAACCCCACTTCACCTCCAACATTTATAATAGTGTTGAATATAAAAAAAAATGTGTTTTTAATTGGTGAGGGTGATCACACTCAGAGACATGATGTGTGAAAGGGATCACCAATAGAAAAGTTTGAGAACCACTGACCTAATTCATGCTCTTTACCCTTTTTTAAATATTGGCACAACAATACCTTTCTTCTAGTCTTTTTGGAGTTCCAAGAGTTATTGAAAACCAATATTAATGATTCAAGGAGCTTCCCGGCCACTTCTTTTAAAACTCTTGGTTGCAAGTTATCCAGACCTGATGATTTTAACATGTCTAAAAGTAGCTGCTGTTTAACGTTCTTCTGGGTTTCTGCTTCATCATCATCCTCAGGGCCGGCTCCAGGGTTTTTGCCGCCCCAAGTGGCAGGAAAAAAAAAGAAGCCGCGATCACGATCAGCAGCAATTCGGCGGTAGCTCCACCACACTGCTTTCTTCTTCGGCGGCAGGTCCTTCCCTCCGAGAGGGACTGAGGGACCCGCCGCTGAATTGCTGCTGAAGAGCCCGACATGCCGCCCCTTCCTCTTGCCCGCCTCAAGCACCTGCTTGCTGAGCTGGTGCCTAGAGCCGGCCCTGATCATCCTTATCCTCATGTGATACAACTACATCGTCTGACTGTCCCAAATACAGAATAAAAATATATAGTGAACACTTCTGTTTTTCTGCATTGCTACTGACAATTCTACCATTTCCATATAGTAATGGACCAATACCGTTTTTAGGATTCTTTTGTTGCTAGTATGCATTACAATTCCTTCTAATTATCCTTAATTCTGCTAGCTATAGATTTCTCTTTTGTATGCCTTTGCTTCCCTTACCAATTTTCCACAATTCCTGACATCACATAACCTGTCTATCCACTTGTTATATATATATATAAAATAACAAGTGGATAAATAGTTTACGTGACATAGAAAGATACTTTATTTTTTATAGCGGCCTTCACTTCCCCTCTAAGCCAGGTTGGTTTATTTTTAACTGCTGCAGCCTTCTTCTTTCTTCTTTAAACCCCATGCTAATAAAGCAGGAGATTGATTAATTATTAATTATTATTATTAATAAAATCATTATTACATTTATATTATTGAGGCACCCAAAGGCCCATTCAGGTCACATATATAGACACACTCCCAGCTCCAGAGACTTGACAGTCCAAAAGACTCAAGAACAGATGCAGGATTGGATATGGGAGAAATAACGTAGAAGCAAATTCACATGGTGATGACTGGTGAAATTTCTTAGTGTTTGTTTAAGTAGGGGGAGGGCCAAGTGAGGGGGAATGGCAGGATTGGGGTGGGGAGGTTGGTAACAATAAGGAGAGGGAAGGAAGGGGAAGAGGCACAGCCACACCTCCTCCCCTGCCAAGCTAGTCACTGTCAAGGGTTTTTCCGGAATCACAACAGAGGGAGGGATCTCAAGAAGGGATATGAAGGAGGATCAGGTGTTGGCTGCACAGATTTTTTCAGATAGTTTTCTCCATGCAGAAAGGGCAGCATGGGAGAAAATGCAAAGGTAAAGAGTTAAAGACGTTTCCCTTAACCCGAGTATTTGTAACAGTTCTCTTGAGGAAGAGCAGGAGATAGGTGTGGTGTCAGCCAGTCATTATTCTGTGCTATATGCCCTGTGCCTTGTGCCTGTTCCTTTAATTGTCTCTGTCCCAAGAATCAAGTAAACTGGTTTTCAAGGAGCCCTCCCCCTACTGACAGCAGTGATGGGCATGGTGTGTGCAGGGCATCCTGCTACTGCAAGAGAGGGTCATGGCCTACTCAGGAAGCCCTAAGATCTGCCTCTACCACTAAGGATTATGGTCTAGGCAGGAAACCCCAAGGTCTATTAGTAGAACAACTGTCAATATTACAGGTGGTGCTCGGTAATTTCTCTTGTACAACAGCTGATCTGAGTGACACAACCTGGTTCTAGTGACTTGTCCTTGTCTACAATTGGGCATGTCCTATACTGGGAATTGGTCTTGTAATGATCACCTTTGGCAGAGGGGATTTCTTCCCTAGTTTATAAAATAACCAGCCTCTAATGTCTCCCAACTGATGTCTAATACGATATAGAATCTATGAGGGTGAGAAACAGCGCAGATACATACAGTTTGTACAGCAGTTTTTCTTCCTGCACTGGGGATTGGGGGTTACCCGATGATCTGAGGCTGTGGTAAACCTGATGTCAGGAGGGGGCTCATCACTCATATATGGTGATGTTTGTTGCTTTTGAGTTTTATTGGATGTTTTAGCTACATAAAGTCACAGATAAAACCACTGATAATAACTAAAAAGGCAGATGGGTTTGCTATTGGTTGCTTCCCACAGCTGATGCCAGCCTCTGAATCTATATATTTCCCTTCCACAGCTTTGTTGTCACTTGTCAGACACACAGGAGCCCTGGCAGGTGCTTAGGTGCAGCCAGTGCAGTGAGAGGAGGGGACAGCAAGTCAGGCTGGCAATGAAGGGACATCTCTCCACTCCGGTGCTGTGGCTTCTTCTCCTCACAATTCAGGACATAGCAGGTAAGTCGCCTCTGTGTTTCACTAGGGAAGCTGGGTTAACTAGAACTAGGTTGGTAACTTTTGCAGTCAGCTTTTTACCATCCATGTCTGGCTTGGAGGTTGTGACTTTTCCTTTCGGGATTGGACCTTACCACTGTTACTGAGGCTTTTGTTACCTTCAGATTGGACTATTGCAGTGACCTCTGTGTGCGGCTGCACCTTAAAACCTTTCAGAGAACGAAGCTGGTGCAAATGGCAGCGACTCACTGAGCAGGGCATCTCACTGGAGGCATGTTACAGCCGTGCTGCAGGGTCTGCACTGGCTGCCCAGCTCTGGGTGAAGGTTAAGGGTTTGATGATTATTTATAAAGTCCTAAATGGCCTGGGACCGGCCTCTCTGAGGGATCACCTCTCTCCCTTTGCCGTATGGCCAGAGCTGTGGTTAGCAGGGGTTCCCAAGCTGGTTCCCCCTTTTATAAAGGAGAGGGGTGGCTGTCAGGATGCTCTCTGTGAGGGCTCCAGGACTCTAGAACTTGCTCACCCTTTGGGCCAAAAGAACCCAAATTTGGTGAAATTTTGGGCACACTGCCAAATACACTTGTTTGAGGGGTGGGGGTTGAGAAGGACCCAGGCTGTGTGTCACATAATGAGAAAGGGGTGGAAAGGAGATTCTGTAGGTGTCTGGCTGGCTGAGTTCCTGTTGAAATGGTCACTTAATGCTGCAGGGAGTTGAGTGTGTATCAGTGCATCTGGGTGCCTAGAGCCTTGGCTGGGCATCACTTTAGTGTTTTAAATCCCAATAAATACATTGATAATTTGGGATCCAACAGAAATGTCTGTTTGGTCCAGAATCCAACAGCTCCAAGGGCCAAGGCCTGGGTCCTCACTCCCCCATTCACTCACTGAAACCAGTGGAAGTTTTGCAAATGTGAAATGAGCAGGATTTTCCCAAATAAACCTGGAGCTGATTCCTGCCACAGATGGGGTGGGGGTGAGGCAGGGTGCAGTGTGCAATGCCCTGTGTGCATGAGGGTACTGGAAGCTCTGCCAGCAGGAAGATTTATCCTGCAGGAGCCCTTCCTGCCTCCCCAAGGGTTTCTGCTGGAGCAGAGAAGCTTTGAATCCTAGCTGGAGTCTAGAGAAGCCCGATCAGCACAAGCTGCATGGCAGAGGTGCTGTATCAGTGCCTCTCACGGCCACACTGGTTTCATTCCCTCAAGGCCGCTCCTGCTCAGTTTCAGAGGGTGTTGCAGGCTCTTTGCCAAGCAGTGTCCCAGCTCCAGATAGACTTAACACTAGTGGGGGAGCCTAGGCCATGTGTTACAGCAGCAAGTGCTGGTGCAACACAGGGAATTAATCTGGCCCAAAGATTCCAAAACTGATTAAAAATAGGATTAAAATTGAATGTGACTCCCAGATATGATTTAAATAATACAGTGATTGCAACCTGTTAGGCTCGTATTAATAGGATGAAAAAGATCCAGGTGATTGGCGGGGGAGCGAACTCCTCAGCAGTACCTGGTTCGTGGGAACCCAATGTGCTGCTGCACCAGCCTGAGAAACTGAAGTTGAAGCTGATAATGAGAAATATCCATCTAAATTATTGCATTAGAGAAAAGCCTGCCCTAATGTATATTTCACAGGCAGCTCAGTAACTGTGCGGTGATTAGGGGCTTGAGACCCAGAAAATCCTGAGCAAACCAAACCGTCTAGCAGGTTACTTGGAGTCTATATTTAAAATTCCCAAGAAGTTCAAATATGATGTGCTGGAGTTAAGCTTATGATACAGCTGTACATGACCGGAAAGCAGGGAATTCTGTGCTGACTCCTGGGCGATCAGACTGATATTGCAGGAGATGGACAATTGTTGCTGTGTGAGGGATAAATTACTGCATGATTGTGGGACAGTGTCATATAATGATGCCAAGCACATGTTCAGCTCAATGCATTTTTGTTGGATTTATGAGCAAATGTGCATCATCCCTTAGATATTTTTTATTTTCTATGGGAAATTTGAGTTTGCTTCACATGAGGCAAACACAGTGATGCAGGGGAATATAGAGGATAGGGGATATCACCATGTGGCTATTTTCCCTTTTCCTCAGTGCCCCAATCCCCCTCCATTAGACCTGAACAGAGGCTAGGTCAGTCTTTTCCAGAAGAGGTTGTGCAATGCACCCCATATTCATCACAGTGATATTATTATAATATGATTATGACATAATTATGATGGATTTTATCCAAGATAAGTCATGTGAGATATCATTGGGAAAGTTATGTTTTGCTGAATATGATTATCCTATTCATATGCATGTATTCTTTTTTGTATCTGAAGTTATGAATACTGAGGTATGTATTGTGACAGGATCAGGCCAGATGGCTATAGGATCCTATTGGGATCCAGGAAGTGGGAAGGCGGAAGCCCACCCACTGCTAAAGGACCTCTCCCCAGCCTAGTGGGAGGATCCACAGGTCTGGGATTCCACGTAATTGCAGGGGACAACTAAAGATATAATAGGAACAGGAGTGAGGTCAAGGGCTAAACGAAGGGAACCTGACAGGGACACCCAGCAGAGAACTCTGGACAGTGCCCACTGCTCCTCGAAGGTGTCAAGGGAGCCAGCGGATGCTGGCCAGAGGAACTCCACCCAGATGCCTGAACAGACTGAGGAGCGGAAATAGGCCCCGCAGTCGCAGGAAACCCCATCAGCCAACCTCCCTGCCCTGGTTTTGTAGATGGCCATTTTGGCCAGGGCTAGGAGGAGGTTGACAAGGAGGTCCCGTTACTTTGTGGGGCCACAGAGAGGGAGTGCATTGATGAGAAGGTGAGGGGGAAAGTGCAACCAAAAATGCAATAATAAATCTAGGAGGGGCTGCAGCCTGGCCCACTCCAAGTAAACGTGTGCCAGGGTCTTCCTCACGCCGCAGAAAGGGCAGATGTCCAGGATGGGGGTGAACTGTGCCAAGTACACGCCCATGCTCATGGCTCCGTGAAGGAGCGGCCAACTGATATCCCCGGTGGGCCAGCCTATATTCCACCCCGATCCCGAGGCCCTCCGGGGTTCCTCACCTTCCAGAGGTGGCAGGAGGTTCCTCCACTTTGTGTTGGGGCGGGACGTGAGAGTGAGGATGCGAAGGGTGTGGAGCACAAGCATGTATAGATGTTTCCTCGGCACGGTCTGGAAACTAACCAGCTGCAAATCGTGCAGCCAGCTCACAGTGAAGGGGCGGGGGGGAGGCGGTCGGGTCCATGGGCAGAGGCCTGATGAAAAGGTCCGGAGGGCCTGGGGTATAGGGTGGGCGGGGCGTGCCCGCTCACAGGACCCAGTTCAGGTAGGTGCGAGCAACGGGCAGTAAAGTGGCCCTCACCTGCTGAAGTATGCACCAGGGAGTACGAGGTCTGGAGATCCCCATGCACCGAGCAAGTGTCAGGGGATCCAGCCAGGCTCCCCAGTCGTAGTCCAGGAGGTCTCCAACTCTGGTAACTTCTGCCAGAACCAACTTGTGGCGCGCTGAGGGGGGCTCCGCCACCTGCACATGGAGCTGGGGGTTGTATAGCAGGGGCTCTGCGGTGGCCACCACGGACCTGGTCACTGAGAACAGTTTCCAGGCCCTTCAGGCCCTGCCCTCCCTCCTCCAGGGGCAGGTGGAGGACCCCTGCAGAGACCCAGTGCACTCCTGGCCAAAAGAACTCTAGAATCGCCGTCCGGAGGTTGACCAGGAAGTCTGAGGCTGGGGCCAGGGTGTTGAGCTGGTACCAGAGCATGGACAGGACTAGTTGATTGAGCACCAGTGCCCTCCCTCGAAGGGAGAGGCACCGGAGTAGTCCTGTCCATTTCTGAAGCCGATCTGTCACCCTGCCCTCTAAACCCTGCCAGTTCTCCAGCAGAGATGGATGCGTGGCAGAAAGGTAAATGCTGAGATAGAGTAGCGGACCCACGCTCCACCAGATGGCCTGAAGCGCGGGTGGGAGGGAGCTCGCCCGCCACCTGTCCCCAACCACCAGGCCAAAGCTCTTGACCCAGTTGACCCGGGCGGAGGAGGCTGCCGAGTAGACGGCCTGGCAAGCCACCACCCGCACCAAGTCGCCCGGGTCCTGGACCATGAGGAGCACGTCATCGGCATATGCCAACAGGACCAGCCATAGCTCCAGCTCTCGCAGCACCAACCCCGTCAGCCTCCAACGGAGGAGACAGAGGAAGGACTCGATCGCCAGAGCGTACAGCTGGCCCGAGAGGGGACATCCCTGCCGCACTCCCCACCCAAAGCTGACCGGTTCCGTCAGGGTCCAGTTGAGCCTGACCAGACACTCTGCGGAAGCATACAGCACCTGGAGAAAGCCCACAAACCGGGGTCCGAAGCCTAACGCTCGCAGAGTGCCCAGGAGATACCCATGGTATCCCTGTCGAATGCCTTCTCCTGATCCAGGGACAGGAGGGCGAACGACAGACCATCCCTAAACCCAAGCTCCAAGAGATCCCGGACCAGATACAGGTTATCAAAGATGGTACTGCCCGGGTCAGTGTAGGTCTGGTCTGGGTGGACCACCTCCACCAGCATGGACCCCAGCCGTAGCAAGATGGCCTTCGCTATGACTTTGTAGTCCGTGCTGAGGAGCAAGACGGGATGCCAATTCCGTAAGTCATGGAGGTCCCCCTTCTTCGGCAATAAGGTCATTATTCCAAGTTGGGGCACAAAAGTGGTGCAAGCATATGATAGGTGTAGTATGTAAATGTAATTGTTATCCTGAAAGGTGGTAATGGCTGCCATCATGGGGTCTTGGGTCGAAAGCGAATCACAGAGCTCATGAAAGCCAATGGCTGGGCCAAGCACACTCTATTAGGCTCAATAGACAGAACCATCAAAATCCTTTATGTAGTAAAAACATCTGCAGACAGTGGGGGCTACCACACAAGGCACTGGCCACATGATCAGGGCAGAGCTAGCTAGGGGTTTCCCTTGTTACCAGTGCAGGGACCAGGATATTGATGTTGGACTACGTCTCTTGGAGGGAGAAGTCAGTGGAAGGAGTTGTGACTGGAATCCTAGAAGGGAGCAAAGAACCAAAGCTGTTGGAGCTCGCTGGAGGGGCAGACTGGGGATTTCTGAGCTTTGAAACTGCCGGCTGTTGTTAGGTTCAGCTGTATACAGGGAAACAGAACTTTGTGTGCACTTAGCCTTGGGTCCTATCACGAGTGAATGTCACCGAGTTAACCCGATTGAAAAAAGCCTCTTTTTTCCTAGTGCAGAGCAGACCCAAGGGGTTTCCTTTGGGACTGGAATGAACAGAGAGGCATCTAAATAACCTTCCCTATGGATTGCAGCAAAGTGACCATTTTGTATTTGCTTGGCATTAAAGGAGCAGGATGGTCTGGCCACGTACTGGTGTGAATTGCACTGTTCTCTGAGCTCCATGGAGGCTCCATAAACATGGAGTTCCCAGATCAGCCACCCACTGCTGCAACCAGCCTGTTCCAGGGGTCACAGTGGAACTCTGCATGTAGCCGTAGCTCCTAGGCGTAGTAATAATGCCTGTACTTGCTCCCAGTCTCAGGGACAGTCCTGGGTTCTCAAACCCTGTCCTGGGGACCAGTTCTCCCAGGCAATATCCGAGGACTGTGTGGCAGGCAGTGGCCCATCCTCAAAGTCCCTGTGAACTGCCTCTCTCCCAGCAACCAGCTTTTCCTCTCCACAACCTCCAGAGATGCAAACAGCTCTAGAGACAACTGGGGGCAGGGGGTGGAACTCAGAGCTACTGGGAGAAAAGCCAATGGCAGGAAGTGGGGGCAGAGTCTGCTCCTCATCTGGGGAAGGAGCAGCCTGTACACGCAGGGCAGAGAGGCCAGGTAGAAAGGGGAGAAGAGGAGGGGGAAGAGCCCAGGGGAGGAGGGTGGGAAGAGACCAGTGGAAGAGGGAAATGTGTGGGGCAGGTGGGGAGAGGAAGCTCCGGTAGGGCACACAAGGCTGTAATGCCAAGCGCCACAGAAGAAAAATTGTGAAGTTAAAAAAAATCCATTTTTTTTCCATCTGTCTTTGGACTTTAGAACCCCCCTCAACCCCTCTGCCAGAGTGGGGGTGAGAATCGCAGGCTGAAAAGTCACCATTTAATGCACCCAAACTGCACAACTACCCCTGGCTGCTCAGCTGGAGACTGCGCTTACCCTTCCCTCACCCCTGAGCCGGGAACTGCCGTCCATTGCCCAGCACTGCCTTCGCTCTCCCCTCCTGGTTCAGTTCCTCTGACAGAAGAAGGGATGGCTGGGAAAGAGCTTGACAGCCACTGAGCTAATTAACGCAGCGTGGTTCACACTCACACTCAGACTTCTGTTACTGGTCAGGGGTAAGTTACAGACAGATACTGGAGACCTTCACACTGACATCAACCATTCACATCAGCTATAATGTCACCGTAACATGACGGGATTGGTTTAGCCTTTTGCAAACAGCAACACTTCCCTGGCTTCCCCCACCCCATCCCCTCAACTTCTCTGTCGGAGGCTGTGAAGCACTCTCCCCACAATCTAAAGGCCCCTCCTCTTCCCTTGCCTCCCTCCAGCCTCCTGTGCCAGACCCCCTCCTCCCCTCTCCACCCTCCCTACTGCCTCCTACTCCAGTCCCAATTCCTCACCCCACTGCTCCCTCATGCCCCTCTGCTCCAAACCCCCACCTCCCTGCCCCTTCACTCCCCCACCTCTCTCTTTCTGCCTCCTTTTCCAGACCCCTCCGCACCCCCCAACTCTCCCTCCTCCACACTCTAGACCCCCTCCTCTCCCTACCTCCTGACCCAACTTTCCAACCCCCTCCCTTCCCTTGGTCCCCTGCTCCAGACCCTCCACCCTACACTTTCCACTCCTCCTTTCTGCTGACACAGCACCTGCACCCCATTCCCTAACAACCCCTGAATCTGCCTCCTGCCCCCAAGTGCCCTGCTCCCCTCACTCTTCCCATCCTCTTTGCACAGGGTGTCTGCTGCCCATCACAGTCCCTGGGTCCTGTCCAGTCGTCTCAGCCATTCAGGGGAAGTCACATTCCCTGTGGGCTTCAATCTCATTGAAAACAGTGGGAGGTGGCAGCCAACTTTACTCAGGGCGGCCTCACTCCCACATGTCGACAGATGGTAGGGAGATGGCCGCGTCTCTCTGGCTTCAGCCCCAGTGACAGTGACAGGAGATGGCGCCATTTGAAATAAGGGAAACTCCTTGAGTTGGCGCCTTTTATCGTGTTCTCACAAGACAGGTAAAAACACCCCAAATCGCCAGAGTGGGGATAATACGGCGAAAGCTGCAGCACTGACAGCCCCGAGTGTGAGGCCCTGAGACGGGATCAGTTGGCGCCATCAGGCAGCTCTGGGCATGTCCCATTCTCATGGCTCTGGGCGCGGATCCCCTGCTGCCAGGTGTGGACTCTGCTGTGATAATGCTGGGGAGGGGACTCCCTGCTGCTCTGACCCTGCTCTGTGTCTCTCTTTGAAGGTGTCAACGAGCTGAGGCTGGCGGATGGAGGCAGCCCCTGTGCCGGGAGAGTGGAGGTTAAACACCAGGATCAATGGGGGACGGTGTGTGATTTTATCTGGGACATGGAAGATGCTGAGGTGGTTTGTAAGCAGCTGGGATGTGGATCTGCTGTCAGTGCCCTTGGCCGGGCTCATTTTGGAGCAGGATCTGGACCGACTTGGCTGTATCAAATTGATTGTAGTGGTGACGAGTCAGCTCTCTGGGACTGCAGTTATAGAGGATGGGGTGCAGCCCAGTGCCCTCATTCTTTTGACACTGGAGTGATCTGCTCAGGTAAGAACTCAGCCAACCTGCCCCGTAGGAAACTCCCCGTGAGGGAGAAGGGACTGAACCCAAAGTGTGTGACATTCCTGGTGCCTCAGAACTGGACTGTGCCCTGCACTGGGGTCAGGGTGGAACTGACCAGTCTCTCCCTGAGCTCCTGTGGGCAGACTGGGGATGAGCAGCTGTGCCATCCTCTGGGCCACTAGCAGGGGCAGCTGGGGCAGTTGTTGTGGGGTGGGGTGGGGTGGCCCCATTAGCAGGTCTGTGCTGATACATGCCTGGGTACAGCAGCCCAGTGTCTCCCCGGGGCAGCAGCAGCAGTTGTGACCCTGCCTGTGGCTGAGGGAGCTGGGACAGGAGCTGCGGGGTGGGGGCGAGTGCCGCAGACTCTCAGCTGATCCTGGTGTAACTGACTGAGCTGCACCATCCTTATTTCCACTGTTTCTATATCAGAAATGCACAAGTGTAGAGAGGAGCTCCTTTGCATAATGGGAGGAGCCAACAGTGGGAGCCTTGCAGCCACCTCCCCATTCCCTGCTGGGCCTGTTCTTGCCTCTTCAGAGGTGTGTGTGTGTGTGTGTGTGTGTGTGTGTGTGTGTGTGATTTCTGCCATGGTTTCCCAGCCCTGCTCAGTTAAATAGTGTGGCCCGCACCCCCTCCCTGCGTGGCAGCTGCCGGAACCTGTGAGCTGCAAGCTGTGCCCCATGGGGAGAGGCAGAAGGAAGACGGGAGCTGCAGGAATGGGGCTGCTGCTTTCCGGGAGGAGAGAGTGAGGGTAACGGGTGAGTGGGGGGGGCTGCCTGGAGGATGGGGCATGACTCGAGTTCTAGAGGCAGCCAAAAATGTAAATTGTGCCCCCCCCCTCCCACTATCAGCAGCTATGGGTTGTCTCTGCCTGGGATTGTAAACCCTGAACTTCTGGGCTGTTCCCTGCTGCTTGGGGATTTGAAGAGTATCCAGAGGGTACAAAGGAACTCGACCGGCTGCCTGGGAACTAGGCACAAGCAGTTCCCAAGGCAAATGCTGAATAAATGCAAAGTAGAAACCTACCTGTCTGAGAAACCCGCACTCCAGCCATTCCACTCCAGTGTACCCAGGGGTGAAAGTAAGTTAAAGGACTTACCGGTACTCCAGAGTCCTTGGGGAGTGGGGGGGGACTCAACCGGAAGAGGTGGGGCCTTTAAATCACTATCCAAGAGGGCTCCCGGCTGCCGCCGCTAGCCCAGGACCCCGGCCTCTGGCAGAGCTTTAAAGGGCCGGGGCTCCACTGCAGTATCACCGCCGGAGCACCGCCGCTGCTACCCCATGGCTCCAGCAGCAATTTAAAGGGCCTGGGGCTCAAGACGCCGCTACAGCCCGGAGCCCTGGGGTAGTGGCAGCGGACCTCCGGCAGCAATTTAAAGGGCCCAGGGCTCAGCCACCGCTACCGCCCAGGCCCTTTAACTTGCTGCTGGAGTCCCACTGCCGCTACCCCAGGGCTTTGGCAGCAGGGCTCTGGGGACGATTTAAAGGGCCTGGAGCGGTAGCTGCGGCTGGAGCTCCGGGCCCTTTAAATCGCCACCTGAGCCCCATCGCCACTACCCGAGGGCTCCGGCAGCAGGGCTCTGACAGCAATTTAAAGGGCTCCCAGGCCCTTTAAATTGCCGCCAGGGGAAGCCAATCCACCCCAATACAGCATACCGGCTCTTGCTTCTTTCCTGTGCTTCTTTATCAGATTCGGGCTGATGGGCTACTTGGCTCTTTATCCACCCAGCCTGCAAGCCTTCTTAGCTAATTACCTCAGTCAGCTTTCTTTGGGGGACTAATTGATGTCTAAGGCTTGGTCTACACTACCCCCCTAATTCGAACTAAGGTACGCAACTTCAGCTACGTGAATAACGTAGCTGAAGTTCGAAGTACCTTAGTTCGAATTAGTTCGAACTTACCTTGGTCCACACTCGGCAGGCAGGCTCCCCCGTCGACTCCGCGGTACTCCTCTCGCCGAGCTGGAGTACCGCAGTCGACGGCGAGCACTTCCGGGTTCGACTTATCGCGTCCAGACTAGACGCGATAAGTCGAACCCAGAAGTTCGATTTCCAGCCGTCGAACTAGCGGGTAAGTGTAGCCAAGGCCTAAGAGATCAGTGTCACACTGTCTGGACGGGCTCATGACTGAGTGTCTACCTCAGGGCAGACTGTCAGAAAACAGGGCAGACACTGCACACTGGTGGTGTGGTCTATAATTAGATTTCACCAGGCCAGTAACAAATGTGAACTCCTGGATTCTTAGGAGCCAACTCTGTGGAAAAAATTAGGACCCACCAGCAGCCAAGTTCCCCCCTTCCCCCAAGCGTGCCCCTTTCCTGCTCCTCCCCCTCCCCCCCAGCACCTCCTGCCTGCCAGCTCAACCTCCCCCTCCCTCCCAATGGCTCCCAGCCACCACGATCAGCTGTTCCGCAGCATGCTGGAGGTGCTGGGAGGGAGGAGGAGAAGCAGGGATGGGGCGCACTCGGGGGAGGGGTAGAAAGAGGCGGTGTGGAGGGGGCATTTGGGACGGGGTAGAGTGGGGATTGGACTGGTGGCGGAGCAGGAGTTGAGCACCCCCTGGGACATTTGGAAGCCAGCACCTGTGCCTGGATTACTATAAGAGTCTTGCCATGGAGTCACAGACAGTGCCCTTAGACTCTGCAGTCTATTTTGCCCGCCAGAAAAGCTGGACTACGCAATAAAATGATTACTTAACACCCAAAATCACACCACATTCAGTTTGCTCCCAATGCCAAGAGACTAGTCACTTACCCTAGATCAGTTGGTACCCTAGATCTTACACCAAAGACAACTCTGGTAGCCAATTTGATAGTAAACTAACTAAAGATTTGTTAGCTAAGAAAAGGAAATGAGAATTATTGAGAGGTTAGAGCAGGTAAAATATACGTACAGGTGATTCACAGTCTATAATTGAAAATGGTAGCAGACATCTAGTCATCTGCCAGTTTCCCAAAGATCTCTCAAGGCTACCCAGAATAACTCTGGGGATCTCCATCTTTTCGTTCACTTATTCCACCCTGTTAGAATCCAGACAGTCCAGAGATCAAGGCTCTTTCCTTGAATCCAGACTTACAGCTTCTTCTCACAGAAAACAAGCCAACAGGGTCACTATCCATGTGGACTCTTCCTCTGATGACCAAGAGTGAGGAATGCATTTAGAGTGTTTGCCTTCAGTCATCACACACAATGACCACTTGCTTTGAAATTAGCACTTTTCTGTGAAAAATTCTTCATTTGCATTTCACAAGGCTTCTTTCTCCTTTGATGGGTTATTTAGTTACAGGGCTATACACAGTGTAAATGTTTGTTGTTGCATTATAACCGGATACAGATAAGTGAGAATAATGCTAATAACATCCTGTTAGTTTTCTTGAAGATTAAACACTCTTATACATTTACACATTTAATAATCACTTTGATCAATACTAATACACACGCAAATTGGCCTGGCTATCCATTTGTAAGCATTCAACAAGACCTGGGGCTTGGCATGAGCTGGCACCTGGTTTGCCAGCATTACAATCCGAGTGCAGGGTTATCTGTCACTCCTGGCACTCTGTCCCAGGGAGACTGTTTTCCCCTATTGGGCCCAGGCACTGCAGAAAGGAAACCACCTGAATTGAATGTTGAAGAGACAATAATCAGACCAGGATAAGAGGAGGAGAGTAGATTGGGACAAGGAGCCTGTGGGGTGGCCGGGGGACAGACAGACATTCTATGACTGAATACTGGTGGGAAGCGAGAAACAGGGACTGGGAGTGAAAGGGAGAGATGGGAACTGGCTGGGCAAGGAGACTGGTATAGGGAGGAGGAAGAGGGAAGAGACTACAGTATTACTGCATAGGTAGGGTGAACAGAGCAAGAGTGGGGGTTAGAAACTGACTTGCTGAGCAAGGAGATTGGGAGGTGCGGGAGACTGGGACTGACTGGAGAAGGAGTCTGGGACTGGGAACCAGTGGTGTGGAACTGGGGGTGGGTGAGGAGAGACAGACCAGATAAGGAGCCAGAGTGTGGGGAGAGTCTAAAACTAAATGGGCAAAGAGATTGGAATAAGCAGTCAGGATGGGGTGGGGGAGACTGAGAGCAGCTCTACATGAACATTTAGTTTGTGGCAAGCTGGGGTGTAAATCTACCCTGCACTGTCCTGCCAGAGTCCACGTGGACTGTACTGCCGCGCACTAATTGTTCCCTAGTGTGCTCTGATCTACTCCTGTTTCACAGCACTAGGGAACGGTTAGTGTGCAACAGCAGGGTCCACACAGACACTCAGTGTGCTGCAGACTAGTGCAGGGTAAATTTACATCCCAGTTTGCCACAAACTAAGTGCTCGTGTAGAGAAGCCTTGATATTGGCTAAGGCATCCAGGGAGGGAAACTGGGGCTCCGAACAGACATGACAACCCAAGGAAAGGGTAAGAGTTAGAAATAGATCAGATGAGGACCCCAGAGGAGAGGGACAGCACAGAGAATGGGGGGAAACTGGGACTTGGCTGGGGAAGCCAGAAGTGAAGTCAAGGACTAGCTTGGCAAGGAGACTGGGACTGGAGATGAGAAGCTTGAGGAGTGGAGACTGGGACTGGGTAGACAAGGAGAATGGGACTGGGACACAGAGCAAGGGATGGGGAAGAGACAGGACTGGGACAGGGACAGCTTGGAGGGGATGGGGCAGAAGGGACTAGGGGTTGGGGGAACAGGGGAAGAAGAGTCTGTCAACACTAGAGCACAAACCTAGAACGGAATCCCTGAATGTTGCCATTCCCCTGTTGTCAGCAAATATTTGTCAAACCCTCCAATAAAATCTTCTGATCCCCCTCTAGTGCTGGTCCACAAAGAGGATGACAACCTACTACTGCTGTCAGTTACGCTATTAGCGCAAGTGGCAGAGGTTTCAAACCCTGCTGATGAACTGTGTGGGTATCAATATGATTCACATCTTGCAACTTCATTGTTTTCAGTGTTTTTTTTTTAAACCTAGGCAATTATGCACAAAACATTACTTTTAAGGAACATAAAATTGAGCAATAAAAAACAAGAAAAGGGCAGAATTAAAGTTGTCTTTGCAAATTTATTTTTGCCCATTTGTACGTATGCATTAAGATATAGTCTTTCATTACATGATGACATGCTATTTTCTCCACAGGACCCCCTGCCTCATTCAGTGCACAGGACAGACACTACCCTGAATCAGGGCTGTGGAGTGAAGGAGGTGGTTGTCTGTAGGTCCCCTGCCTCATTTGTTGCAGAAACTGTAAAGTGTGCAATGTGTGAGGCAGGGGTTTGCAGAAAGAGAAATATAGCAGTGCAGACTCACCTCTGCAGCACCTCCTGCTGGTCTCTCAGGGAATTAGCTCAATTTCCAGCCCAGAGCACCCTCTGCAGGTTGGTGTCCCACTGCCAACTGGCCCCCCATGTCCCTCCCTGGACTCCGGTGCCCTGTTAGCTGGGGTGCTACCCCCTGGCAGTAACCCCTTTCTCTCAGGATCTCCCCTTCCCAGGGAACCCCCACCCACTATCCCCACCTTGCCTCAGTATAAGACTACTGCCAGTCATCGTCTAGCCTCACACCCTGGAGCAGACTGCAGTATCAGCCTACTCATCACTGGCAAGCTTGGGTTTGGACCTGCTGCCTTGTCCTACCCCTGGTCTGCCCTCTGCAACCCCCAGTACCTGTTGGCCTTATGCTAGGCCGCAGCCTGGGGCTTTCCAGGATGGAGCGCCCCAGCTCCTCTGCCTTTCCCAGCCCTGCTCCACTCAGGTACCCTGTCTCTAGCTCCCTGCAGCCAGGCCCTTCTCCTTCTACAGGCTGAGGGAGACTGCTAAGCTCCTGGCTCCCAGCGTCTTTATACAGGCCAGCTGTGGCCTGATTGGGGTGTGGCCCAGCTGCGGCCGCTTCCCCAATCAGCCCAGCTTTTAGAGCTGCAGTCCTCTCCAGGGCTGCTTTCAGGCCCTTCCAGGAAGGAGCGGGTGTCCATCCCGCTACAAGAAAGGAGGGTCTTTTGTTAAGGCAGGTGAATACTGCCCTTGGGAATTAGAATCTATCTCTGCCTCAGTGTTCCTATGTGATGCTTGGCAAGTCACTGAAACCAAAAGTTTCCCAAGTGGTCATTAATTGTGTGTTCCTCATTTTATGGGTGGCCCCCTTGTAACCGTGGGGGTCTGATTTGCAGAAGTACTGAGCACTCGCTGCTGTAAACTGAAGTCAGTGGGAGCTGTGCTGTATAAGGCTAAGTACTGTGAAAAACCAGGGCCTGGATGTTTCAAGTTGGGCACCAAAACTTAGGGACACTTTTGATAATTTTGGTCATAGTGTCTCTGGACTTCCATTCCCCACATGTAAAATGGAGATAACAACACTTCCCTACCTCCCAGGGGTGTTGTGAAGAGAAATTAATTAGTCTTTGTAAAGCACTCGTTTAATATAGAAATTAGCACTACAGACAATCTCATGCAGAAATTAATAATTCAGTATTCAGAGTAGGGTTTGGATGACGTGCAGGACATCATGGCCACACATTAAAGAGTGAATATAAAAAGAACTATTGACCATTTACCCATCCGTGAGCACCGTGTGTCCTCTGCACTGAATGAGGGAGGGGTCAAGTGGAAAAAATAGCATCTGATCATGTAATTAAAGACTGTATCATAATGCATAGTCACAAAAGGGACTAATGAAGGTTTCACAGGTAAGTACAAGTCTGGCATTCAGAATGTTTGAGTGCTTCACTTTGCAAATTTTACTTTCTTTTTGATTCATTTCTTTATAGGTTATAGGGCCAGAAAGGAGCTTTAGATATTCTAGTCTAACCTCCTAAGTAACACACGCTATAGCATTTAATGCAGTTACTCCTGTACTGAATCTAATAACTTGTGTGGCTAAAGCACATCTTCGAGAAGGCATGCAATTTTGTTCTGAATACTTCAGGAGGTGGAGAATCTTCTGCTTCCTTTGGTAGTTTGTTTCAATATTTCATCACCATCACTCTGAAAAATGTATTCCTTACCTCTAATTTATCTGGCTTTAACTTCCATTCATTGGTTGTTGTTATGCCTTTCTCCACTAGACTGAGAAGGTCTTTAGTATGTAGTGTTTTGTCCCTGCGAAGGTACTTATACACTGCAATCAAGTCACTTCTAGGTCATTGTGATGTTCCCCTGGTATTATCTGGACTGGTGATCTGCTAGGTCACCCCAATCCTTAACTCTGGGAGCCAGCCTTACCCTGCTCTGCTATGAGAACCCCCACTCCTGGGCTGTTCTCGCACAGCCTCTGGCATGTAAGCTGCTCCTTGGATTGTGCAACCGAATGACACTAGCCATTACCCCCCGGTCCCAGACACAACCCTAGGAACCTCCGTCTTGCAGTGTCCAATTATGCCCACCGGATGCTGCAAGCTTATATGAGTTCGTCAATTTAACAAAGAAATTGGTATGTACCAGGCTTGTTATCCCAAGGGGAGTCCCTGACATGCTCCAAACCAAACACACTGCTTCAGGTAGAATAAAAAAACAGACGTATTAACTATAAAGATAGATTTTAAGTGATTATAAGTCAAAACATAACAAGTCAGATTTGGGCAAATGAAATAAAAGCAAAACGCATTCTATGCTGATCTTAACACTTTCAGTGTCCTTACAAACTTAGATGCTTCTCACAACAGGCTGGCTGGTTGCTCTTCAGCCAGGCTCTCCCCTTTGATCAGTGCTTCAGTCGCTTGGTGTGGTGTCTGTAGATGTAGGTGGAAGAGAGAGGAAGAGCATGGCAAACATCTCTTCCTTTTATCATGTCCTTTCCTCCCTCTTGCCTTTGCCTCCCCCTCCTTCAGAGTCAGGTGAGCATTACGGAGTCTCTCCAAGCAAGGTTGAGCAATTCCCCTGGTGTGGCCTGATGCTGGTGAGTCATTGCATTGTAGCTCCTTTGCTGGACAATGGCTGTTGATGGGTTGTTTGCCACCGCACCGAGCGTTGGTTACTTTCCTTGCTGTTGCCTCTAGGGAGCTAATATCTGGCTGATTCCCCCAACTTACAGCATGTTTTAGTGACAACCATACTACACAATTCTCATAACTTCATATGCATTAATGATATACATATATGGATAGAGAAATGACTTTTGGTAGATCATAACCTTTCGCATGATACCTTACAAGGCATGCTTTATACGTAAGATCACGATTATATGAAAATGAGGAATATGGGGGTTACAGCACATTACCCCAAGGTATAGAGTGTCACAGTCATCTTTTTGATAAAATAAACAGATTGACCTCCATAAATCTCTCACTGCAAGGAACATTTTCAAGCCCCCGAATCATTATTGTGGTTTGTCTCTGCACCCTTTCTAATTTTTTAACATCCTTCTTAAAATATGGACACTAAAACTGGATGCAATATTGGTCTCACCAATGGTGTATACAAGGTAAAATCACCTTCCTACTAGAGCTGGTAGGAAATTATGTTGCAAACCAGAATTTCATTGGAAAATACAAGTTTGTTGAACTCAACATTTATCATGGAACTGAGTTCAGTAAACTTTCTCAAAACCACAAGGGGGGTCTGCTGGAAACCAACTTGGATCCCTGCTAGCTTCCCTGGTCAGTTCCTGTTAACCCTGTCACGTAGATTGTTCTAGAATTGGAAACTCTGCTCTTTCTAGGGTCTGTACCTCCAGGGCAGCCCTGCCAATGCTTTCAGGCTCTCTGTCATGGGAAAGGAGACTGAAAGCCCTGGGAATCCCAGCTCTAACCAAGGATCAGATCCAGGGTCTGCATAGCAGGGCCTGGAAGTCCTGGATGGGTTCTGGTGTCCCAGGGTCTGCGGTTCCGGGGCAGCCCTGCCTTGCAGAATGGGCTGGATTGGGCTATTTGCCTGCTTAGGCTGCCAGCTGGCCAAGGGGTCTGGAAGCCCGGGGGCCCCCAGTCCAGGTCAGGCCACATGATGAGGCTGCTCCAGAGCCCCAGCAGTGGCTGTGAGAAATTGACATGCTTGTCCTGATGTTAACAGTGGTGAAACTGACAAGGATGTCAGTGTCACTCCGCATCTGTTGGGGTTCCTGGGAGCAAATTTCAGGTTGGATACACCATGGGCTGGAGTTTCCAAAACAAAATTTTAGGGTCATTTCCAGTTTACAGGACATTTTAAAATAGTGAAATTTCCTGTACACTAGAAATCCTGTATTTCAGCCAGCAGTACTCATTGCTCCCCTGTTTATACATCCAAGGATCATCTTAGTCCTTTTAACCACAGCATCACACACTGGGGGCTCATGTTCAGTTCTTTGTCTAATATGACCTCTGCAAAGAGCATGGGCTATATCTGTATTTCTGTGAATATTATGTGTACCTCAGTTCCTTTTATTGCTATTTTCACATTTCCTACCAGGGTTCAAAGGGTATCCCCCGTCTGAGCTCCCCACATGTCCCATGAAGGCAGATAATGGCTCTAGGGAACCCAGTCACTGGTAATTAACTGACAATACAGGTGTCAAGGGCTTTGAACTTCTTCCTCTGACCAAGCTGAGCACAACCACACCTTGTTCGGGAGGAGCCCCCAAGGTAGAAATCTTAAACAGAGAGCTTGGGAATTGTTAAAAGGAGAGCCCTGATGAACAGAGGAGATGAGGCAGGATCTGTAGGGAAGGAGATTGAAACTCGGTCCCCAGAAGCAGGGATACCTGGGATAAGTTATCAGCCCAGTTTTGAGGGAAATGCTGTGCTTTAGGTAAAACATAGGCCTGTAGACCTTCGGTTGCTTTATCCCTTTTCTCCGTGATTGCTGTGTCCCTATGGGATAAATAAATAATAGCACTGTCCTGAGTCTGGCACTATTCAATGTTTTTGTTAATGACTTGGATGATGGAGTAGAGAATAAATTGATAAAATTTGTGGATGACATCAAGCTGAGAGGGGTCACAAACTCTTTGGAAGACAGGATTAAAATTCAAAATGATCTTGATAAATTGGAGAATTGGTCTGAAATCAGTAAGTTTCAATTCAATAAAGTGCAAAATACTAGATTTAAGAAGGAAAAATCGAATGCAAAAGCACCCCCCCCCCCAAAAAAAAACCCCCAACAAAATAGGGAATAACTGACTAGGCAGCAGTACTGCACAAAACGATCTGGGAGTTATAGTGGATCACAAATTGAAAAGGTGTGATGCTGTTGCGAAAAAGGGAAATGTCATTCTGGCTTGTATTAACAAGAATGTCATATGTAAGACACAAGTAATGGTGCAAGTATGGTGGTACGGTCCAGTATGCCGTACCAGTAAGATATTTATAGCTGTATGGCATATCAGAAAGACACAGGAGGATCCCGCCCCTAGCCCTGTCCCCAGCCCTTCCATATAGCTGCGTCCCCTGAGTCCTCCTGCCTGGGGTCAGTACAGCAGATATGTTTATTGAACACTTCTGCCTTTTCTGCATCATTATTAAAATTTTAACCATCTCTATTTGTAATGTACCTACACCAATGTAAGGATTTGTTTGTTTGTGTGTTCCTAATATACTTAAAAACTCCTTCTTGTTGTTCATAGTCCTGCCAGTCATGGATGTTACCCTGATGTCTTTAGCTTCCCTTATCAGTTTTCTACATAGCATAGCAATCAATATACATTAGAAGTTATCTAAATCCCCCTTTTCCCATTATTTATACCTTGCCTTTTTAGTACTATTGTGGTTTGGTGGCCAAGTGAAGGCAGCAATGAGCTTTATGACGGTGAAGCATCCTAACTCCTAAAGGCCCATTTATAATTTTCAACCTTCATTGACTTTCTAGGACACATTAAGCCTCAGCTAGTTGGAGGGGACGATGCCTGCTCAGGACGTGTGGAGATAATACATGGAAACACGTGGACCACAGTCTGTGATTCACACTTTGATCTCAAAGTTGCCAACGTTATCTGTAATGAACTTGAGTGTGGAATAGCTGTATCTATCCCAGGAGGAGCTCACTTTGGAGAAGGACAAGGAAAGATCTTGACTGAAGAATTCCAGTGTGTGGGGAATGAGTCTCTCCTGCTCTCCTGTCCCAGGAAATTACAAGAAAATCAGATGTGCTCACACACAAATGATGCTAGTGCCATATGCTCACGTAAGAACTCAGCACAATGTCTTTAAAATTCCAATGATGTGTATTCTAGATTAGGGCCAAGCAATGTACTGATCTCACTGTGTAGGGAGCTGTTTTGGATAGGGTTGGATCAAAAACCCAAACAAGCCAAGATAATGAAAAAGGGATCAATGCCCCCTGACTTTCCTTTCTTTAACTATTTGGTATAAAATAGTTCCAAGGCTCCCTCTCTAAACCCCTTCTCCCTTCGGCACACAGGGTTCCAGCTGGTGAATGGCAGCACAGCATGCTCAGGGAGGGTGGAGATCCAGGTTCTTGGTGTCTGGAGAACCCTCTGTGATTCACGCTGGGATTTACTGGATGCCAATGTTCTCTGTCATCAGCTTGACTGTGGATTCGCTGTATCAGCCCCAGGAGGAGGGTATTTTGGGAAGGGAACTGGCTCTGTCTGGACAGACACATTTCACTGCAAAGGGACTGAAACCCATTTGGGCCATTGCCCTGTTACTGCTCTGGGGGCCTCTCAGTGCTCACACGACAATGATGCCAGTGTGATTTGCTCAGGTAAGTGCAGGAGAAATACTGGATTAAGGACACCTGCCCCTCAGTGTGTGACACTGTCCCCAGGGCAGGGGAACCTCAGGGCACAGCAAGGGGAGGGGGAGCTAGATTCTAAACCACACATAATGATAGTAAATATATTAAACACAAAATTAAAGTAAATAATATTATTACAGGAAAGCCCTGGATTTTCCTGGAAGAGCTTTAGTCAGCAACTCTGTCCTTATGCAGGGCAGTGGAGCAGGGGCAGCACTTTGTCCCTTGGGTTACATAAATGTCATCAATTCATTGGCCCCATCCTTCTCCAAATCACTGCTAAAGTAATTAGAGGGGGCGCTAATAGCGACTGCCAATATAGAGGTTGCTTCACAATTTCTATTATAAAATATTCTCGACGGCTTTGAGAAGCTCTCGTGCCTTCATTGTTTGCAGCAGGCCTTTGCAGTTTGGGAAGGGGTCAGTGTGGGGCCAAGAATGTTCCTCCACCTACTCCAGTGAAATTCCTTCCATTTTGGCTGAACTATAAATTGCTGAAAATGACCATTTCCCTTCTCTCACTTGAGTTCCTGAGGGCATTTTTGGTAGCACACCACAGAGAAAGTAGCACTTTATCTCAATTTGTATTTTTTAATTACCTTTTTTCACATCTTTCCAGTTAAAAAAAAACCACAAAAAATTTCCCCCCTGCTTTCTTACGCTTTTTAACTTTTTTTCTAATGTTTTAAGGTGGAAGAAAAGATGAAACAATAGAAAGGGGAAGGAAGGGGAAAAACCTGTAAACCCAAAAACTGAAAAGGAAAATTGAAGGTTTAATTTTCCAAAAGTTGAAATAAATCAACATTTTAGTTAGAATCTAAACAAAAATTCTCATTCCATTTCCACATGCCAATATCTCGGACCTGTTTAAAAACTGAAATACTGCATTCAAAATACTTGTGGGTTGTCGACCAACTCTAATATTTACCTTACATAAAAATAAAAATAAATCCTTAAACAGTCAAAGCCAAATGCTCAAGAATTAGGAAATAGCAGTGTTAAGGTTACCCATGTAATATTAAGTCAGCTCCCATTCCTCCCTTGTGTGTATAAATTATGATACAATCTAATTTCATGCACACATCCTATTATTCCCCCTACACACACACACACACACACACACACACACACACACACACACACACACACACAAGGTTGGGGCTCAGGGGATGAGGGAGCTGTTAAATATTTCCTTTTATCTCATCATTCAATATGCGATCCGGGGCCTTATTTACTATACGTACCATACAAACACTGCACAGCATACAGACATTAATTTCTTCATGGGCTTTTTTAGGGTGCTCATCACCATAGTATCAGAGTGCACCACAGACATGAATGAATTTGTCTTCATAACACCCTGGGAAATAGCACCATTATTATGCCCATTTCAGAAGTGACTTAGACACTTAGAAGTCCAAGAATAAGATTTTCAAAAGTGCCTAAGTGACTTAGGGACTTAAATCCCATTTTTTCGAGTAACGCAGGAGCCGAAGAACCATGGAGACTTCAACCTCTTGTTGCCTAAGTCACTTCTGAAAATGGCACTTAGGCTCCTACATCAGTTAGGTTCTTCTGAAAATTTTACATAGAATGATTAAAACCAAAATTCCAAATTTGTTACTTATTTGGGGTGATTGGGCACCAACCTGTGACACTCAGGGCCAGATTCTTCGGAGTACTCACCATATTTTGGATTCAAAGAACTGTCCAGACATTAATAAACCTTCACAAACTCCAGGGAAGCAGGTGGGTAAGTATTATTATTAGCTCCGTTTTACAGCTGGTGAAACTGAGAAAGAAAAGCAAAGTGACTTGCCCAAGGCCCCCCCAGTGAGTCAGCAGCAGAGCCAGGATAAAATTCAGTATTTTGACTCACAGCCCTGTGCTCATCCCCCCTCCCCTCCCACACACACACACTCACTGCCTGACTGCAGAAGAGCTGAGCAGCCACATCTTGTCTTGACCCTAGCAGCAGCTGAGAGTGCTCAGTACTTCTGAAAATCACACTGCATAAAAACTGGCTTAAGAGACCTGCTCAGCATCACCTGTGAAGTCTGTGACAGAATCAGGAATAGAACTGAGTTCTACTGAATGAGGGTCACTGCTCTTAACAAGAGCATCCTAGTTCTTCCTGCGCTCCCCTGCTCATTCTCTACAGGCCTTCCAGTTTCTAAAGTGAATGAGGCAGGGGTTGTACAGGCAACAGCCTGATGCTGCACAACCCTGATTTATCCATCCTGGGCACTGAAAGTGGCAGGGGCCTGTGGAAAAAAATAATTCACTAGAAAACTTAATTTTAATGGCTAGACAATCTGGTTCCCTTCTGGCTAAATGGAGCCTGTCTTCTGGGTCTGGGTCATAGATCCACAGAGTTTTGAAACACAAAGAGGTCATTGTGATCTTCTGCTTCTCCCCTCACCAAAGCGACCCCTCCTGCTTAATGAAGTTTGCAGCTCCCCTCTCTGCCCCATCTTCAAATCCATGTACAGTGTCTCCATAGGGCTTCTTGACTGGCCGGTCCTGAGACTGGTACTACGATCCTTACAGAAAAACTTACTGGAGAAGCCCTGTATTTAAACCTTCTTCCTAATAATGTACATGTAGCTTCCAGGACTGTCTCCCACAGAGCCCAGTGTCACTGGTAACATTACACACCATGACTAAGCCTACAGGGTCCTGCCCATCATTCAAGGAAAGTGTGGGCCCCTTACTGAATGAGAGAGGCAACCTAGTGACCGAAGATGTGGAAAAAGCTAATGTACTCAATGCTTTTTTTGCCTTCGTCTTCACGAACAAGGTCAGCTCCCAGACTGCTGCACTGGGCAGCACAATATGGGGAGAAGGTGACCAGTCCTCTGTGGAGAAAGAAGTGGTTCGGGACTATTTAGAAAAACTGGACGTGCACAAGTCCATGGGGCCGGATGCACTGCATCCGAGGGTGCTAAAGGAGTTGGCGGGTGAGATTGCAGAGCCATTAGCCATTATTTTTGAAAACTCATGGCGATCGGGGGAGATCCCAGATGACTGGAAAAAGGCTAATGTAGTGCCCATCTTTAAAAAAGGGAAGAAGGAGGATCCGGGGAACTACAGGCCAGTCAGCCTCACCTCAGTCCCTGGAAAAATCATGGAGCAGGTCCTCAAAGAATCAATTATGAAACACTTAGAGGAGAGGAAAGTGATCAGGAACAGTCGGCATGGATTCACCAAGGGGAAGTCGTGCCTGACTAACCTAATTGCCTTCTATGATGAGATAACTGGCTCTGTGGATGAGGGGAAAGCAGTGGATGTGTTATTCCTTGACTTTAGCAAAGCTTTTGATACAGTCTGCCACAGTATTCTTGCCGCCAAGTTAAAGAAGTATGGGCTGGATGAATGGACTGTAAGGTGGATAGAAAGCTGGCTAGATCGTTGGGCTCAACAGGTAGTGATCAATGGCTCCATGTCTAGTTGGCAGCCGGTTTCAAGCGGAGTGCCCCAAGGTTCGGTCCTGGGGCCGGTTTTGTTTAATATCTTTATTAATGATCTGGAGGATGGTGTGGACTGCACTCTCAGCAAGTTTGCAGATGACACTAAACTAAGAGGCATGGTAGATACACTAGAGGGTAGGGATCGGATACAGAGGGACCTAGACAAATTAGAGTATTGGGCAAAAAAAACCTGATGAGGTTCAACAAGGACAAGTGCAGAGTTCTGCACTTAGGACGGAAGAATCCCATGCACTGCTACAGACTGGGGACCGAATGGCTAGGTAGCAGTTCTGCAGAAAAGGACCTAGGTGTCACAGTGGACGAGAAGCTGGATATGAGTCAACAGTGTGCTCTTGTTGCCAAGAAGGCTAACGGCATTTGGGGCTGTATAAGTAGGGGCATTGCCAGCAGATCGAGGAATGTGATCGTTCCCCTTTATTCGACATTGGTGAGGCCTCATCTGGAATACTGTGTCCAGTTTTGCGCCCCACACTACATGAAGGATGTGGAAAAATTGGAAAGAGTCCAGCGGAGGGCAACAAAAATGATTAGGGGTCTGGAGCACATGACTTATGAGGAGAAGCTGAGGGAACTGGGATTGTTTAGTCTCCAGAAGAGAAGAATGAGGGGGGATTTGATAGCAGCCTTCAACTACCTGAAGGGGGGTTCCAAAGAGGATGGAGCTCGGCTGTTCTCAGTGGTGGCAGATGACAGAACAAGGAGCAATGGTCTCAAGTTGCAGTGGGGGAGGTCCAGGTTGGATATTAGGAAACACTATTTCACTAGGAGGGTGGTGAAGCACTGGAATGCGTTACCTAGGGAGGTTGTGGAGTCTCCTGATATAGTCTTGGTTTTCACAACATCCCATGGTAAGGAATTTCACAGGTTGATTGTGCATTGTGTGAAGAAATACTTGCTTTTGTCTGTTTTAAACCTGCTGCCTATTAATTTCATTGGTGATCCCTAGTTCTTGTGTTATGAGAAGGAATAAATAACACTTACTTATTTACTAGGAGGGTGGTGAAGCACTGGAATGCGTTACCTAGGGAGGTGGAGGAGTCTCCTTCCTTGGAGGTTTTTAAGGCCCGGCTTGACAAAGCCCTGGCTGGGATGATTTAGTTGGGAATTGGTCCTGCTTTGAGCAGGGGGTTGGACTAGATGACCTCTTGAGGTCCCTTCCAACCCTGATATTCTATGATTCTATGATTTCTCCACACCAATCATGATTTTATAGACCTCTAGCATATCCCCCGAGTCATCTCTTTTCCAAGCTGAGAATTCCCAGTCTTGTTAATCTTTCTTCTTAGCTGCTGGAAGGAGAATCCCTTCTAAGTAAAAACACCTGGTCCCTTCCTTACGAGTGCCATCTGCCCCGATCCCATCTGCCCTTCCTGAGTGCGTGTGGTATCCAGTTTTAGCCATGAGTCTCTTCGGAAAGCCCCAAATCTACTCTCTTCCCTTACACTACACTAGCTGCATGCAGGCATTCTCCTGCCCAGTCTTAGGGCTAACTCCTGGCTCCGTTGAAGTCAATGAAGGTTTTACCATTACCTTCAGGGGGGCAGGATTTCACTCTTAGCCTTAAAATGTTATTTGACTACCAAGATATTTGAGCTGTTTGGATCCAGTGCACACACACTGCACCCATCAGGTTGCCATACTAGTACATACTGTACCTGACACAGACAGTGCGTGCGCCCTGCACTGACTCTGCACTTGTCTTTTACCATTGTCAGTGTCTCTTGGCTGCACCTGGGTCTGAACTCGGTGAGTAATTCCTAACTTACCAGCTTGCTGTAGGACTCATTGATTCTGAGACACACACAAACACTGAGATTCACATTCTAAGGGAGTCACAATATTCACCAACAGAGAATGTCTCCTTCCCCGCCCCACACACAACCTGCTTAGTGTGGTGTGAATTGATCAGCTGGAATCTCACATTGGGCTCAGAGATGACACCACACTTCAGGGGACAGCTCCAGTCAGAACCATGAGTGCTAGGAACTGTCTCACACTAATAGCTCCTGCACTGGACCCAGGTGAACCAAGAAAGTTGCCACCTACTGAGCAAAGATCAGAGGGAACTAAGGGAATTTACCAACAATAACCCATTGCTGACCACCATGAACCCTGCTCTTCCACTGGCCAAACTGCCTCAAGGCAGACTTGCCTAAATCACTCATGACCCACCTGCTAAGTGCTTGTGCAGACACCATTCACTGGCTTCCAGGCATTTAAACCTGGATAAAGTGACTAAGACCTCAGCAGCCATTCCACCACCACACACAGAGACTTCAGGAATTCCCTCACTCACTCATTTACAGGGTCTGCTGGCAAGCTCTGCTGGCAAGCTCAGCGTGTTACAATCCTTATAGCAGCTTCACTTAGAGATTCAAAAGAGAAAGTTTCTTCTGACAGAGGTTGTTCCATTTAACACTGTGACATGCTCCAATCATTGGGTGATAACCTTCTTATTGAGAAACAGTCCATAATTTCATGCACACTCTGTATTATTTCTAGTGTATAACAGGGAGTGTTATTCAGTGTATTTCCTATCTCTCCTGAGCCCAGGTCACTCTGAATCACTCAGACTGCTGAATGGAGAGAGCCGGTGCGATGGGACAGTTGAGATTTCCCTCCGTGGTGTGTGGGGCAAAGTGCTGGATGACCAGTGGGACATGACCAATACCAGCGTGGTGTGCAGGCAGCTCCAGTGCGGAGTCGCTGAGAAAACTTATAACCCCCGTAAGTCTGAGCGAGGAACGGGCCCTGTGGGGCTGAGAAGTGTCCAGTGTGCAGGAAATGAGACTCGTCTGACTCTCTGTGACAACTCCACATCTGAAATAGCCCAGGCAGGAATTGCTGAGGACGTCAGTGTTGTTTGCTCAGGTGATTCATTTCTAAATCTCACAGACATTCTCTGTTGAGTAGGAAAATACATATTAACAGCTGGGATCTATCCCTGCAGGGAGCCGGCAGATCAGACTGGTGAATGGGACAGGTCCCTGTGCTGGGAGAGTGGAGATTTATTACAATGGCAGCTGGGGGACAGTCTGTGATGATTCCTGGGATCTGTCAGACTCCAATGTCGTTTGCAAACAGCTGGGTTGTGGACACGCCATCAATGCAACTGTCTCTGCTCATTATGGGCAAGGATCTGGGCAGATCTGGCTGGATGATGTGAACTGCTTTGGGAATGAGTCCAATCTCTGGGCGTGTCCTTCCAGGGCCTGGGGCCAGCACAACTGCAGACACAAAGAGGATGCGGGAGTTCTTTGCTCAGGTCTGTTCTGTGAATGCTCTTGTTTAGATTGGTTACCAGGCAATTTAATTGAGGGGACAGATTTTAAGGAGATCGCTGAGAATGATACTCTCCCTGACTGTCTCTGCCTCCCTTCCCTTGTGTAACTACCTACCAGGGTTACCATTAGAAAGTCCTCAGCTCACATCCAGAGGTATTGGAGATATTGCAAGATTTCCCTAATGTTAGAATGCTGCATCTCAGGTATCTGAAGGAGGCTGTATCATGGAAACCAGTGACTGTGGATCCTAGTGGATAAATAACTGAACATGAGCTCCCATGTCCCAGTGCCGTTGTGGCAAAACGGGCTAATGCGAACCATGGATATATAAACAGGGGAGTAGTGAATAGGAGTGGGGACTAAATTTTACTGTTGTATATGGCAATGATGAGACAGATACTGGAATACTGTGTCCAGTTCTGATGTCCACAAAAATTGGAGAGGGAGCAGAGAAGAGCCACAAAAGTGATCTGATGAATAAAAGCCTTAGGGTGAGAGATTTCAGATGCTGAATCTGTTTAGTTTATCAAAATGATCAAGAGGTAACTTGATTACAGTGCATAAGTTCCATCACAAGGAGAACATACACTTACTAAAGGGCTCTTTAATCTAATGGAGGAAGGCAGAACAAGAGTCGATGGCTGGAAGCTGAAACCAGACAAATTCACATCAGAAATAAGGCCCAGGTTTTTAACAGGGAGGGTGATTAACCATCAGAACAAACTACCAGGGAAATGGTGCATTCTGCATCTCTTGAAGTCTTCCTGTCTAGACCGGATGCCTTTCTGGAAGCGATGCTTAAGTCAAACTCAAGTTATTAGGCTCTATGCAGCTGTTTTACAGAAGGTCAAACTATTTGATCTCATGATCCCTGTCACTCTGTCTGGAGTGGCTCACGGCTCTGAGTGCCCACCTCAGGGCAGATGGTGAGAAACAAGGCAACACCCCGAACTGGTGGTGTGTTCTCTAATTAGGTTTCACCAAGACAGTAACAGATGTGAACTCCTGGACCAATGTTCCCTCTATTTTTTACATCCACGTGCGGAATGAATTTTCTTATGTGCATCAGTATAGAGGTGATGTGTGGCGGGGTTGCCGCCAAGGGGTTTGGAGTGTGGGATATGTGAACTCCTGGGTCACTATATCAATCTTACCATGGAGTCACAGACAGTCCCCTTAGACTCTCCAGTCTATCTTGCCACCCACACAAACTGGACTTAGTGATAATTGGTCACTTACACCACAAATCACACCACATTCAGGTTGCTTCCAGTCTCAAGAGTCCAGTCACTTACCTCAGATCAGTTGGTACCCTAGATCTTACATTGAAGACAATGCCTGTAGCCAATCCTATAATAAACTATATACACATTTATTAACTAGGGAAAGGAAATAAAGGGGTTATTTATAGGTTAAAGCAAGCAAACATCTACACACAAATGAGTTGCCATTTACATCCTAGGAGTGACAGAGTTGTAACGATCTGTCAGTTCCAAATGTCCTTCAGCGCTGACTCAGGGGTAACCCCTTGGGGTCTCTGGCTTCAGTTTGGTGTCTCTAGCCCTGTCATAATTCAAACAGCCAAAAAGATGAACAATCCTCACATCTACCATTTTTATTTCCCTCTTCCAGCCTTCAAAGCGATGGGATGAGGCCTTCTGCATGTACTGCTCCCTGGGTGCGATAAGGCCATTAACCAATCCTGTATATTGTGATAATCCTTGATGGCCCATCTGGTTTTGATAGTCCTTGGGGATGGATGGGGGCATGATTCCTGTGCCTGAGTTCATAATTTCAGAGAAAACATTTTCAAACTTATAAAGCAAAACTTACATATTTTCTTGTAGCATGGACCACAGACATTACCAGTGAGATTAATGCCTTCAGCAACTAACCACCATTTCATAGAGTCTAAACACTAAGTACATTCTTACAAGACTAACACCTGTTTCGAGCAAAACAAACATACAGATGACCTCCATGGATGTGGAGGTGGTCGCCAGTTACAAGATTGTCAGTTCTCAGCTAATGCCTGCAGCCTTGACTGGACATTGGCATCTGGCCTGCCAATGTCTCAATCCTCTCTGGTCTTAATCTATTACAATCTGTATGGATTTGCTGGTAAATGGTGACCTTCAAGAGATGCACTTTGTATTTCTAAGGGGCCTGTGGGCTCTAAAAGAGTGTCTGATTCTTGGAGTACTTCTGACACTTGCTCCTGCAGAATGATGCACAGGATTGTTAGCAATTGCTGGGATTTCACTCTTCATGCCCCAGTTCATTTCAGAATCAGATGATTTAAATTCCCTTTTTGTGCATTTCCTTCTAGAATTCACAGCTCTAAGGCTGGTGAGCGACAGTGACTGTGCTGGGCGGCTGGAGGTTTTCTACAATGGGACGTGGGGCAGTGTTTGCTCCAATGGGATGTCTAGAGTCATCGCAGCAATTGTCTGCAAACAGCTGAACTGTGGAGATGGAGGGCAGATTGAAAGAGAATTTGAATATGGAGCAGGTTCTGGTCCCACATGGCTGGACCATATTGTATGCAGTGAACAGCACAGCTCCCTCTGGCAGTGCCTGTCAGAGCCCTGGAATCCAAAATCATGTGATGACCGAGCAGAAGAGACCCATATTTCTTGCACTGGTAATTCTGAAACTAGCTGCACATGCGCGTGCAAAACACATATACATGATGTGTTTAATTAATTGAAGAATCAGGATAGAACTTGTTGTTGTTCACATCTCAGTGTAGACAGATGTAAATTCTCAACACAAGATACAAACATATTTTCACAGTCTTTTATAGGAATAAGCATTTTTCTGATTAACAACAAACATGGAAGTTAATCAATTAATTATAAAAGAGACCAGTGTTATACAGTGTGATAAGGCAGTGTGAGATCCTAGAAAAGCCTCTCCCTAGAGACCGTCATTAGGCAGCTCTGTGGTTATTAATCCTTTTGGGATGAACAATCAGAGATGGGCCCAGGCTGTGCAGTTTGGGTCAAGACTGGAATCCCCCACAAGTCTATGTGCATGTCGGCCTGTGTGTCTGAGTAACAGCTGAAGAGCAAATTAATTAGGTATGAAATGACCTAAAGTTCACATTTCAGTTCATACAGTGCTGAAATTAGGGGTTTAAAATACAGATAAATTCTACTCCCACATCACACACACAACCCAGTGCATTCACCTCGGCTTTTTCTCTCCATAGGAAAAAAAGCAAAACCAACTCAGACCCTGTTTGCCGAATGCCCAAACTCTCCAAGCTGCACAGGTATCTCTGCTTCTCACTGTCTCACTCTTGATCCCTAAGGACTTTCCCAGCTGTCCCAGTAACATGTGAGGTTTCTGCATTTCCAGACCAGGAGAAGTTACGTGTCGTGGGAGGAGAGGACGGATGCTCGGGGAGAGTGGAGGTTTGGTACCGTGGCTCCTGGGGAACAGTTTGTGATGACTCCTGGGACATGGCAGATGCTAATGTTGTGTGTAAACAACTGGGCTGTGGATCTGCTGTATCTGCCCCGGGCGAGGCTGCATTCGGTGAGGGGACTGGTCCCATCTGGGTGGAGAAGCTGAACTGCAGAGGGACAGAGTCATCTCTCTGGGACTGTCCTGCCAAGCCCTGGGGTGAGAGCAACTGTGGTCATAAGGAAGATGCTGTCGTGAATTGCTCAGGTGAGTGACAGGAGATGTTTCTGTTACATGCTGTAATTTTCAGGAAGGACGATGGATCAGACCACCCGCTATCCATTTGGTCACAGACCAGGCCCTCCCATCTCCTGTGTGCAGGACCATCATGGATGCTGTGGAGTGGAACCTTTGTGGGGTCAGATTGGCTCAGGCATCAGCCCACATAGCCCCTGCATCCATCACAGACCCCAGTGTGCTGGTTTGTTACTAGAGTCCTCATTGCTGCACAGAGCACAAGGGACTTGGGCCCTAAATCACTAACAAACAGGCCCTGTGCTGCTGTGAGAGAGTTTGCAGAGGTGACAGCTGGGGACAACCAGGGACTCTTAGTGGTGAGGTTCCCCCGGGGAACAAACACGTCACCTCCCCCTCGCTCCAGGCTCTAACTCTCCTCCCTTTCCCTTTGCAGGTCTGACAGAGAGGACAGATTCTCCGAATACTCCAGGTAACCATCCCCCTCCTCCCATCAAGGGTTAAATTCCCCTGGGGCTAGGTCACAGAGGAGGAGCTGCAAGTTGCAGCCTGAGGGAAGGAGCTGCTTTCCAGGCCTGTGACATCTGAGTGCGAAGGACACCGGGGTGGGAGCTGCAGGTCCTGTTGAGCCAGAGGATTCCTGTCTTCTGGTTCCAGCTGACAGGGCAGGGCCCATGCTTTAAACAGTCCCCTGTGAGCTGCCCCCATGGAGCACAGACTGTGTCCCAGCCCATTACCCTCCTGTCCTGGGCCATGCAGTGAGTGACTGGGGAGAATAATCTCTCCCTTTTGCATGCTCATTTCCATCCAGCTTCCCCGCACCACCCTCTAATTGACAGTTGGAGAGTCATGGTACCTGTGGTCGTCTGCATTATCCTGGGGGCCCTGCTCTGCCTGGTCTTAATCATCCTGGGGGCGCAAGTGCGAAGTGCCAGGGCACAGCGCAGAGGTGGGTGCTGATTGGTGTCACTGTGTGAAATGCCTCTGCTATAGCAGGGGGGCTGCAAGGTGTCAGGGTGAGGGGCGATACTGGGCTGGGTGTGGTGGCCGAGGGTGCCTAACTCCTCTCTCATTTAATATTTCATTAACTATGGCAGTGGAACAGCCCAGCCATGAAATCTGGAGATGATACTAGCTAGGGAGCATCACAGTTTCAGAGAAGCTGCATCTGTATCTCCCCCCACCCTCCGGTGATCCACTCCAGGAAGGCCTACTCAGGTCTCCAGCCATCACCCCTCTCTGGGTGGGAACCCCCTGTCCCACCTCCCTGTGTTGTTTAATTCTGTATAAAAATTGAGCTGTGGTAAATAGTTGTGAAGAGAGTGATCCAGTAGAAAAGACAATCTTAGGAAGGAGAAGTGCGGGAAAGGAGCATTATACTGTATTGTACTGAAAGCTGGCACTTATAGAGGATTTTACATCTATAACACACATACAAACATTAGCTACCAGCTCCTTGGGAAGAAGATAGAGAATGGGATTGTCATCAACATACACGTAACATTCACAACTTTGCAGTAAGACAATGACTATAATCAGATCTCATGCTTCAGGGCTTCATCCAGTCACCTGCTTGGGTCAAGATGGAATTCTGGGAAGGCCCATATTTGTGTTTTGTTTTGTTTCTTGCCCTCCTCTTAAACATCAGACATTAGCTACAGAGGGATCTGTGACACTGGATGGGCTGGACCAGCGCTCTGAGGTGCTACAGAGAAACCTCTTTCTAAGATATCTGGCAGATGTGTCTTTTCCACATGCTCAGGGTCAAACCGATTGTCAGATTTGGGGTCAGGAAGGAATTTCCCCCCAGGGCAGATTGGCGAAAAGGGACCTTGGGGCATTTTCATCTTCCTCTGAAGCATGGAGCATGGATCGCCTGCCAGGATTATCTAGCCATCTGTCACCTAGTCAGTTCCCTGCCATTGCAGGGGCCTTGGCCTTTGGTGGTACCTTCGTCGCTCCTACTTTCTGCCTGTCGCACACAAGAGCTTATTCTACTGAGGACTGAAATGCTTTAGTCTAAGTGCATCTTTGGGCTCAAACCTACGGGTATCTGGGTGAAATGCAGTGGCCTGTGTTATACAGGAGGTCAGACTAGATGTTCTAATGGTCCCATCTGGCCTTAAAGTCTATGAAAAAAAAGTGTTATCACCATTTTGCAGATAAACACCAGCGTAGGGGAAGAATTATTTAAGCTGCTCCAAAGGGGAATAACCAGGAATAATGGGATGAGATTAAAAAGGGAACATCTAAGATGAATGTGAGGAAGCTTCCTGACAGCGAACTAGCCCTGGGAACCATCATCAAAGGGCTGTTGTGGAAAGAAACCCTGTCACTTGGCTCAATTAAATTCCAGCAGTGGGAATGTGCTGTAGGGTTCAGGCTCGCACTAGGCCTGAGGGGGAGGGGCTGGATGATCCCATAGTGTTTCCCATCTCTGGTTTCTATGATCCTGTACAAACCCTGACCTTTGTTTTCAGGTTCCAGAAGACCCTTGGATCCCTTCTCTGAGGCCGTGTACGAGGAGATTGATTATAACCTGATGACAGAGAAGCAGGAAATGTTCAGTCGCTCAGGTCTGTGGATCTCACTCTTAACAGGGAGCAGATATATAGTGCCCTTTCCGTCTGACGCCCTGACCCAGAGTTCAATCACTGCAGCTTCAGCCCTGGGAGCTTGTCATTGGAGCTGGGCACAAAGTCTTCATTACAAAATGTTGTGGTGAAAAATGCAGATTCACAGACACTGAAACATTTCACAAATTCCTGTCAATTTCACCCAATTGTTCCAAATACACACTAAACAATTCATTTCATTTCAACACTTTCTAAAGAAAACATTTTGTTTGTTCAATTTGATATTACTTTTCCATTAGAAAATGTCTTTAATTTTATCTATAAAAACAAACAAACAAAAATTAACTAATGTCCAAAAGAACACTTTTTTTTAACTTTTACATTTGCCAAAAATTACCAAAAAAAGAGTCATTTTTGGCTCAGTTCAAAACAATGTTGTTGGTTTTTTCCTTTTTTCCCCAATGGCCAGAGAACCAAACCATCTGTTGTTGTTGTTGTTTTTTTTGCCAAGCTCTAGCTGTGGGAGCTGGGTCTGTGGTGAGACCAGCAGTTACTCATGTAGACTGAGGGAGACGGGCTTCCTTCCCACCATACACTGAGTGTCCCTGTTCTAGGGATGGTTAATGTCACTCTGCCTGTCCTGTAGCCTTGGAGTCTAACCAGTGAGGGGTCAGGAAAGTGGCTGTGTGGGGCCAGGCTAAACTGTCATTTGAAAACTGTTCCGGAGCATTGGTGCAGGGGATGTTCTGTGCCCCCCTCCCACCGCAGCCCCTGGTCTGCTGGGTCAGCTCCCTCCTGCCTCTGAAGCAGAGAGCTCAGCCCAGGAGAGCCTCATGACTTTGAGTCACGGCCCTTTTATCCTTTGTGCTATTTTGTCTCAATGTCTGATGGGAACATCCTGCCCAAGGGCTGTGCTGTGGTGGGGCTCTGGGAACATGCTCAGGGCAATCCCAGCACCACTGCCAAGATGGTTACAGTGAATCACAGACTCTGCTCTGGGCTTCTCTTGCCCTAATCTGGGAACACCATGGAGAGGTGATTGACTGATTCATGAGGGAGGTGAGTATTTATCCTTAAGAAGGAGGAGTCCCCTCTGTGGCTGAGGAGGCCAGGACTATTGTGGAACTTCCCTGGACCAGCAGCCGGAGACGTTCCCTTCACTCACACCAGCATCTTTCAGGTCAGATTGTAGCACCCCTCAGTCACATTTACCACAGTGACATGGAGATTTCTCTTGGGGACTCTGTGTCAGCCTCTCACCGCTCAGAGTCGCTGTGAGTCACCATCTCGTGTACAAGAAGGAATAGACTGAGACTGGAAATCCTGCTCCTGGCCCCAGATGTGTTCCCTGTCCCACAGTTCTGCTGTTCTCACTGTGATGAATTTCTGGTTCTCGTCTCTCCAGTCTCCTATTCAGGTGACTCAGTGACAAAGCTGCAGTATTACACCGGGGACAGCGAGGGGGAAAACGATCCTGGATCAGAACAAGGTAACGGGGGTGGGGCAGACTCAGGCTGAGAGACCCAAATCTGGGCAGAGAACAGAATTTCTATGACACTTTCTGTAATCGCAGCCATTTCCCCTCCCACGGTTCCCAATGTACACAGTCGGGTCTAATCCCATTGAACAGGATTTCTGCCAGAATCTCAGGATGGGAACATGTGACCATCTCCTGAGCACAGAGCCTAGGGAGTGGCTCCCAGTGACCTCCCCAGGTGAGGAGCTGGAGGAGACGGGTCAGTCGCTTTGGGTGGAAGGCGTCAGTGCCCAGCAGGGCTCATCTCTCACCTCTGAGAGAGACAAGAAGATTGTCCTGTGTTATAATTACAGATGGGCTGAGTCCAACTCACTGATCCGAACGCAACAGAACTTTGGGGGAGGGGGATTTGCAGATTCTGACCCCAGCTCTGGATCTCAGTTTTGGGGCTGGCACCTGTTGCTATAACAGGCAGAAGCAAACCCCTGGATGTGAACTTCCTGGCCTGGGCCCATCTCTAGTTATAAACAGTGCGGCATTTCTACCCCAGCTGCTCTCAAGGGAGTCCATGATTTGGGCCCTGTGGGAGTTTAGCCTGTGGCTGGGGGAGGAGACACTGAGCAGATGAGCCAGTTCTGCTGAGAAGCTGGAGCGCTGCCAAGCTGAGCCCTGGGCTGCCTGAGAGGCTAGTGGAGAGCAGGAGCTCACAAAGGATCAGGCCAGTGATCTCCCAGTGGGAGCTTTAATTCCTGCAGAGGGGAGGTTCCCCCTCCCCAGTGTAACAGGAAAATTCAAACCCATCTGCAGAGATCAGCTGGATTCACACAGGCCGGCTCTGGCCTGGCAGCGCCCGTGTCCCAACCTGTTATCTCAACACAAGCCCAGATCCTGCTCCCACTGAAACACATACAAGAGCTGCTGTTGGATTCTGCAGGGACAGGATTGGCCCCTAGTTATTTCTGGGACTCCTGTTTTACTGTCGTTCTCTGACTTGTGCCCTCTCACCATGGGCCCCTGCGACTTCCCCTCTCATGTGCCATGATAAACAGCTCTAGTTATAAAGGCCACCTGTGCTGAAGAGACCCTGCTGGTGCCATGGACTGAATGTGGTGTTTGCTGTTCCAGAGAGAGCTTCCCCGGGGGGGTCTCAGATGGATTATGATAACGTGGAGGAGCCTGAGTTGAACGACATCCCCCAGTCTCCAGATGGCCGAGGTGAGGAGTGAATCCTCCTCCTGAAACCAATGTCACCCTGTCGAAAAACTAAATATGTTTCCCAGTCGGAACAATAATGGTTTGTTAAGAAAACCACAAAGTTCACCCACCAGTATTGTCTATTGGCATAATGCTGGGGGCACTGACCAGGTGCATTCCAAGAGCTGTGTGGAATCCCAGGGGTAGGGAAAAAGAACAGGAGTACTTGTGGCACCTTAGAAACTAACAAATTTATTAGAGCATAAGCTTTCGTGGACTATAGCCCACTTCTTCGGACGCATATAGAGTGGAATAAATATTGAGGAAATATATATACACACACATACTCAATATTTATTCCACTCTATATGCATCCGAAGAAGTGGGCTGTAGTCCACGAAAGCTTATGCTCTAATAAATTTGTTAGTCTCTAAGGTGCCACAAGTACTCCTGTTCTTTCTGCGGATACAGACTAACACGGCCACTACTCTGAAACCTGTCATTATGCAAGGGGTAGGGAAGCGTGTGATGTTCTAGGTCATGACAGAGGCCCATTGCAGGATGGAAGGAGCAATGTGTTCAGGAGCTGCCCACGCGGTACTTGGCTCAGGTCACTGCCCTGGGAACCTCACTGCCATGAGCACTAGGGTTATTCACCATTTGTAAAGAGGGCACATCGAAGCAGAGATGTCATCAGTGCTGCAATGTTCCCTGCCAGCCTTTCCTGGCACATGTCTATTCCAGCTTATATACATCTGTGTCAGACACACTGGGACAGGGGGGTGGGTGGGACAGAAATTTTACACCCAAGGTCCCACCCTTATTAACCGGCTCAGGTCCCAGTGGTGTCAGTACGTTTGAGCCTGATGGCAGTTTATGGGGTAAACTTTATCAGGAGAACGCATTGAAAAGACATTTTAAAAATAATGTCAAGTTTAGGAAACCGGGAACAAACGCTGGACAATTCCAAGTCATTTACATTTGTAATTATTGAAACCAAATACCTTGTGGAGCAATCCCTCTGGACTAGATCCCAGTCACCTCTTTCTAGAACTCCCCGTCCCCTCATCATCTGGGAGCTCTAGGATCCACTCAAGCAGCTATTGAAATGTATCAGATCAATGTGATATGTAAAACCCCTCAATCTGAGGGTTCCAGAGGAGGACTCCTCTTCCTGCTCTGAGGGTGGAAGTTAATTGCTGAGAGATCCCCAGGGACTAGTGAGGCTGGTGCATCTGCAGCTTTTAGTTTATTTCTACCTTCACTGTGAATATTCTCTTAATTACTTCACATCTTCACATCAGATACCCCTGCCCTGCCTGGAGATGTCCCAGGGGATGGTTATGATGATGCCAGAGAAGTGTCTGACCCTGAAGAGGACCCTGCTTTGGGGCAGAATGATGAGCAAGGCACTGGGGCAAGCGACAGGGACAGGGATTCACAGACAGGTGAGTGGAGAACTGTTTGCACTTCACAGTGTCTCTGCAAAGTGGGAGGGCTGGAAATGTGGGGTACACAGCAAGGGAACATCCCTGGCCAAACCAATGCCTGTGAGAAAATCTTTCCTTCTCTCATCTCTCCATTCCCTCAAATCAGAGGCATTAGTGCCTGCCATGGGGAGAGGAACAGCAGGGTCGTGGTCAAACCAGCAAGATACCTAGGATCCTTCTGCCTCTAGGTTCCAATCCTTGTGTGGCTGCCACACCTTGGATGTGCTGGATTCCCACCATTTCACTGGGCGTGTATCTTTTGGGCAGAATCCTATGAACCAAAGTCCTGTTGCTGCTGCACCAGTGTTAAAAAGCCCATGACACATCCTGTAAAATCTGGGATGGGCTTTGCCCATTGTCCTTGGCCAATATCTCCCCTCTCTTCCCCATTGTGTCATGAGCAGAGACACCCCATCAGCCACCCCAAAGGAGGTGCAGTGGTGATGAAATGTGCATTGATTAGTACTTGATAAGAATAAAGTGCTAATGTTCATTGCTAGGGCAGAGGGAAAGTTATGATGTTCTTAACTAAGCGCTCCTTGCTGGTAAGTGTTTGGGTTTTGTACATGAAGTGACAGGTAGCTACAGCTGGTGCTTGGCAACTTTACCTGCTCTGGAAACCAAAGGTTTTAATTTCCAGACTATGTATAGAGATGATGGATAACACTTGTCATAGACCCAAGACTGAAGCGGGAACAATTCCCAATCTGCACTGGAGAGCAGAGGTTCTCAAACTGGGCAGCACAGAACATATTCTGGGGCGGTGTGAGAAGCCAGAGCACAGAGCGGTGGATTCTGTCTGGGTGCCCAGTTTTGAAGGCAGCACTGCCACCAGCAGCAATGAAGAAGTAAGGATGTCATGGTCTGGTGTTGCCACTCTCACTTCTAAGCTGCTGCTGGCAGTAGTGCTGCCTTCAAGCTAGGCAGACGGAGAGCTCTTTTTCACTCTTTTTCCTCTACTGTTTTTTCATATTCAGTGAAAGTTGCATGTTAATTTTTTTTAATTGGTATATGTACTTGTGTGGTGGGGAGGGGAAGTGTCAGTACGGATGCAAAGAAAGCGGCCACAATCAAATAAGTTCGAGAACCACTGCTGTAAAGTGCACTCCATCTTGTTCTGCAGCCGAACATAACCATAGAATGGATCCACTGACTGTATGTCTCCTCCTTGGTATTTTCAGGTTGGAGTCTGCGCTCGCTAAGGGGTGAAGTTGTCTCTGGGATGGAGGAGGAAACCCCGTCCCTGCCTCCTGGAGACACAGATTATGATGATGTGGGACACGATGACTCTGGGGGTTCAATATCATAACAGTTTGATTGGACAAAATAATCCTGTGATGATGTAAATGCTTCGCCTCTTTCTCTCAGAAATGATGCCCCAGAGAAAATCCCTTCCTGGTAGATAGACAAAGCAGGTGTTTTAATAGGATTTGTGTGAAGTTGCAGGAAATATAAGAGTGAGTGGGAAAAGGTTCATAAGCTTTCTTTGTATAATTTTCCATTGTTTGGAGGGGGTGGAAGTTTCCTGTTTTTTTATGCCTATCATTTCTTCATTTCTTCAGCTTGACTTTGCCTTTTTCATATTAAATCCTTTCTGAAAGTCTCCCCCTTAGTGGACGTTTTTCTTGCCAGATGAATTGTGCAATTTCCAGGGCTCACCACAGGGAGAGGCTGAGATACAACAAACCAAGAGACAAGGGAAGGCACCTGTGGGTATGGCTGGCTGTTTGATAGCAGGCTGGGTTTACACATCAGGCATGTGGTAAAAGTGAGACACCAGCAAGAGAACATTCTGAGATGAGCAACATGCTTGTTCCTAAAGCGAATTCAGATTTTAAACTTTCATTGACTCCAAGGAGATAATTGGGAAATTCTCCCTGGGTAATTCACGCCTGAAATTGAACAAACTGTGAAAAGATTTCCTGATTAGCAATAAATGCAGAGGATGAATATTTCTGCTAGGACTATAAATGAATTCTATAGAAAATAATGACTAGAGGAGGGTTAATAAGAATCTGGGTTTCCACTGAACCAATAAGGCTACAACTAGAAACCCCAGTAAAACTGATCATGTTCACACAGTGGCATGTTTATTTCCATGACAATCTACAAATATAGTTTAAAATCAATGCTGAGCTGAGAACTGACCAGTGGAGAAACCAGAAGTGTTTTCTGGATGAACCCTCAGTGAAATCAGCACCAGAACACGCACAGAGTACATCACTGTTTCACACAAATGTCTGTCTTTTCTTTACCACAAATTCTGCCTTCAGTTGGGTCAGTTCATCTCTAGAAGTATAGATTGGAAATAGAAATGTCAAGAGAAGGTGCTTCCAATCATCTGCATTCAGCAGGACCAGGAGTCATATAAAGAGACAGAAATACAACAATTTACTTTTCAAAGGAGAAAAATAAAAAGACATTAGGAAGACGTGTAATAGGGCGTACTGACCCTTGGAGACTGAGGAGTGAAATCTCAGGGACTGTGCTACCCTGTTCCAAGGTTTCTGTCCTCAAGACAGATGTGTGGGACAAAGGAAATCACCACAGAGAGAAGAAGTGGGCCCATTGTGGGTGTTTGTTCTTTGGCAGGGAACTCAGGCTGCTGACACTACCTAGGGACTGGGACTGGAGCCTTATAGAGGGAGCGGATGAAGGCTCCTCTCTTCTATCAGGCTGAAGGAATCCTGGCAAATGTTCCTGGGTTTGGCCAGTCCATTCAGGGGGGTCATATCACTCACAGGCAAAAAGAGGAGGAGAACTCCCCCTCTTATGACACATCTGTCCATGTTTCCCCACTTTCTTTTTTAAATTCATATGGGCCCGCCCTTGCTGGCAATTCAATGGGTTCAAATTTCATCAAACTCTATGGGGATTTGCACTGAGGGAATAAGGGAGTTTCCTACCCCATGTCTTTCTGTCATGTTAGATCGCGATTCCTACAGAGGACAGCTTGCTTACTTACCATATCAGCAATCCTGGGTCACCGGTATGGTTAGAAGTTGATTGATGTTTGCCTGCATGTGTGTGTTCCCTCTGTGTGCCACCCCAGCAAACCACCCAATGACCACAAGATCTGTTAAGGGACAAAGGGACCCAGCAAGGTTTATTGTTGACAAAACATGGTATTAGTATCCCACAGACTCTACCAGACCACTAATACATGTATGCCTGTAACAATGGACCAGCTCAGTGAATGGCAGGACTTTCCCTTCCTCCCTAAGCCAGACAAAGATACTCCTTCTGAGATACATTTTTATACCCTGATACAAAAAAATTACATATTGCCTCTGGCATAGTTAATTACTGCCCCCTGATGTGGCTCATTATTATCCATCACCTTGTACATGTTGGTTTGATTAAAACATCTTTATTACGTACTAAGCAACAGAGGGTCCTGTGGCACCTTTAAGACTAACAGAAGTATTGGGAGCATAAGCTTTCATGGGTAAGAACCTCACTTCTTCAGAAGCAAGAAGAAGAAGTGAGGTTCTTACCCATGAAAGCTTATGCTCCCAATACTTCTGTTAGTCTTAAAGGTGCCACAGGACCCTGTGTTGCTTTTTACAGATTCAGACTAACACGGCTACCCCTCTGATATTTATTATGTACTGTTATCCTGACCTTATATTTTAGGAGAGTTCAGTGTGTTCCTGTTATCCTTTGGCAATGTTTTTGTACCATCCTTAATAGCAGGATGTTCTGCTACCACTTGATATTGGGATGTGTTTGCGTGCATACTCTGTGCCTGGCATTTCTGAGAAATGTGTATTTCTGCAATATCAGCCCTGTGCTTGGCAGATACTGTGAGCAGGTCCTGCCTCTTGCTCACAGCTCATTTTTGCTTTATATCAGTAAAGCTTTGACTACTACTTTAGCCTAGACCTCAGGCCTCAAACCAGGCCTCTGGTACAAGGGCTTGTCTTAGACTCTCTTCCTAATACACCTGTAATAAAAGATTTGCTGGTATTGTTGATTCTCATGATGCAAAATTTGTTGCTAATGATTAACATTATAACAAATAATTTGGTACTGACGGTAAATCCTTTGTTCTGAGTGAGATTTGTACTTCATACACTGGAGGTGATTTTAAGTGAGATTTAAGTGAGGTGGCTGGAAATCAGTCAAAGAGGTTACCAGTTTGTTATTTTCCGTTTGCTTATTTTGGGCACAGGAAGTAGGGACAGAAAAGCAGGAAAATGAGTGAAAGTGAAACTAGTAAGGAGCTGGAGCTGTGCAGATTGCAGGCAGAAGAGAGTGAAAAAGAACACGAGACTTATGGAATTAAAATGGCTGGAAATTGAGACAAAGAATGCCAGACAAGAAGCCGCACACCGAAGAGCCATGGAATTACAAGCCAAAGAAATGGAGGAGAAGGAAAGAGAGAGGAAGTATCAACTGGACTTGACAGAGAAGCAGAACCAAAGCCCCCATGCTCCAGTGAGTCCCATCTCTCCAAAAATCCACAAATGGGTTCAGTTGTGTCCTGCATACAGCGAGACAGGGGACATTTCTGAATATGTCATCACCTTTGAGAGGCCGTGTGTACTTCACCAGATTCCTGAGGACCAGAAGATGCCCACTTTGGTTTCCAAGTTGACTGGTACAGCTCTGGATATATTCAATAAGATGCCAATTGAGAATGCTTGAGTTTATTGTAAATTCAAAGAAATGATTTTAAAACAGATTCAGATTATACCTGAAACATCTAGAGTAAAATTTAGAAGCTGTAAGAGGGGGTGTTGGGATGAGTAATGTGGCATATGTTAACTAGATGAAAGATTTGATGGATAAGTGGGTAAAAGGAAAAGGTGTTACAAGCTTTGAGGGAATGTGTGACCTTGTTGCTTAGTAACATTTCCTGAGTATATGTAAAGATGATGTGAAACAGTGTTTATGGGACTAAAAAGTGAAAACCGTGGAAGAACTGGCTACTGTAGCTGATCAGTTTGAGCAAACTCAAGCATCTGCTGTGTGGAAGGGGAAATTGAGGCACACTGCTTCATGACATTGATGGCTAAATGCCTAGATTCCTGCATTCTAAAAGATATTGATATCAGCATTATGTTAACAATGCTGCATACAAAAATGTTTTCAGACAACCCAGAAAAAGGAACACAGAACTTTGCAAGAACACCTGTGGGTGACACTAACATATTTGGTACTGCTTGGAAGTAGTATGGCGAAAACCTAAAGAGAGCATAGTGTGCACTACTTTCCCCAGGGTGGGAGGGATAGCTCAGTGGTTTGAGAATTAGCCTACTAAACCCTGGTTTGTGAGTTTAATCCTTGAGGGGGCCACTTAGGGATCTGGGGCAAAATCAGTACTTGGTCCTGCTAGTGAAGGCAGGGGGTTTGAATCAATGACCTTTCAGGGGCCCTTCCAGCTCTATGAGATAGGTATATCTCCATATATTTAAATTAGTCAGTGACTAACACTCCTGCAGTAAACTAAGGGGTGAGGTGTGACACCCTGGCACCCCCTTATTCACCACTGTCATATAATTAGGATATGTTTTGCGCAAAGTATGCTTTGTGAGGTATCATTCTAAAAGTCTTGATCTGCTAGACATTAATATCTGATTGGATTGTATGTGCTATCATCATATATGAAGTTTGGCTATGTATGTGTTACTGAAACATGTTGTGAGATTGAAAACACCTACAAGCAGCCTTTCAGGTACAACAGTAAAAATGCCAAACAATGTTAATGGCTTATTGAGGAAATGCACACAAGCACAAGGATTACCCCAGGAACTGTGTACAATAGAAAACTCTTAGAGAAAGCGCTACAAAATGGGAACTGTATGACCCAGGTCATAGCAAAAGAGCTTTCCAGCAAGTGGGATGAAGATATAAAAGGGGGAAATGACATTATGATGGTACCTCACTCTCCCTACAACAACACACCTGGAAACACCTGAGGAACAAAGACTGAAATGGGGGAAGTGATGATCCCAGGCTAAAGAGATGTCTAACCTGTGTATGAAAACCTGAGAAACCCAGCTGCAAAGCAAAGGCAGCTTGTACCTTAAGAATTTGCCAGCCTGTTTATCACTCAGGGTGAGAATTTGCTAATTCATATCCTACCTATCTAATACATTAAGCTCAGTTTGCATTTTTGTTTATTTACTAGGTAATCTGCTTTGATTTGTTTGCTAGCACCTATAGTCACTTTAAATATATATTTTTGTAGTTAATAAACTTATTGTATGTTTTAATCCATACCAGTGTGTGTTTGATTAAGGTGTCTGGGGGAAATTTCAGCTTGGTTAAAATAAGTGTCTATGGTCCTCTTCACATTGAGAGAGGGGCGGACAAAATGTTAAACCCATATACTGGCCAGATTTGGCCATGGCAGAATGGTACTGCTCTGGGGTCCTAGGCGGGGAAGTTGGGGGTTAGAGAGCCTGCATCTGTGCCCCTACCTGTATGAATGCTGGTGAGAGTGCAGGCTGGAAGGCTTTGCAGCTTGTCACAGCAGCACAGTGTGAGAGGGAGCCCAGGATGGTGGGTCAGAGGGCTCAGTGTTACCCCAGTTCCAGGTGGCACCCCTGGGGGGAACCCATCAGAACCCCATCACAGGGTCTCACACAGAGCTGATTGGAAATTCCCTGGTGGAAGGCTTTTCCATTTAGCCAGGCTGCTTTGTCAAAACTGAAACATTCTGCAGAGACTGTTCCTGCCAGCTCGCCCGTCGGGCTCCCCAGCAGCTCACCTGGTGGGCTGACAGGAAGTTCTGGGAACGCCATCTCCCAAGTTCCCAGTCTCATGGCTCATTTTAGACTGTGCTTCCAGGGGTTCCAGGATCTGCAGCTCCAAGGCAGCCAGCCATACAGACTGCCCCTGAACCAGGGACCCTGCAGCTTCCAGGTCTGCAGCTCTGGGACTGCCAGTCAGGCAGACTGACCCTGAGTCAGGGATCGAGGGAATTTCCCTTTCATAGAGAATTTCAAAACATTGGGTTTTCATTCCAAATCGTATAGAAACCAAACCTCAAAATATCCAAATCCTCCAGGAAATGGAATGACCTTTTTCTGCACAGCTCTAGTCACCTGCATTGGGAGCCTGAGTCTCCTTTCATGTTCACAGGTGTAAATCAGGAGTAACTCCATGTAAGTCAGTGGAGCAACCCCAATTTACAACACTTCAGGCTCTTTCTATTGACTTCTGTGAAATTACTCCTGATTCTCATCTGTGTGAGAGGAGAATAAGGCCCACAGGCTAACAGCAGAGGCTAACAGCGGGAGTTTGCCTGGGAGTTCGCGTGGGGAGAGCACACTGAGGCTTTCATCTGCAGGTTTCTCTGAGTAGTTCCTGCAACAGTTGAGGAAGCTCTTAAGAGGACGGTGATATGGAAGGTGAGCGATCAGCTGTTGTAACCTGCACAGGTTGTGCCATGTTTGTCTTTCTTCCACAGGACAGAAGCGACTTTGTCTGTACAAAGTGCAAGCTGGTCTCCATGTTGGAAGAGAAGGTTCGAGGGCTGGAGAAACGAGTGTCGACTCTGTGTTGCATAAGGGAAAATGAAGATTTCCTGGACAGACGTCAGGAGATGCTTCTACGGCCACAATGTTCTGAAGATTCAGAGCAGGCGCAGCAGGGACAGAAGGATTGTGAGGAGGTTTGGCAGCATGTGACCTCCAGAAGGAGAAAGAGGAGCGTCCATGCACCAGCAATGGAGATACAGGTGAGCAATCGTTTCCATGATCTCTCTACAGGTACTAATGCGGAGAGTGGACTAGATGACCCATCTGAGGGAAGGGAGCAGAAGGAGACTCCACCAATTGGAAGGCAAAAGATGCACTGTCCTAGAGATGGGGGTTCCACGACCACCACTCCCAAGAGGAGGAGGAGGGTGGCGGTGGTCGGGGACTCCCTCCTCAGGGGGACTGAGTCATCTATCTGCCGCCCCGACCGGGAAAACCGAGAGGTCTGCTGCTTGCCAGGAGCTAGGATACACGATGTGACAGAGAGACTGCCGAGACTCATCAAGCCCTCGGATCACTACCCCTTCCTGCTTCTCCACGTGGGCACCAATGATACTGCCAAGAATGACCTTGAGTGGATCACTGCAGACTACGTGGCTCTGGGAAGAAGGATGAAGAAGTTTGAGGCGCAAGTGGTGTTCTCGTCCATCCTCCCTGTGCAAGGAAAAGGCCGGGGTAGAGACCGTCGAATCGTGGAAGTCAACGAATGGCTACGCAAGTGGTGTCGGAGAGAAGGCTTTGGATTCTTCGACCACGGGATGGTGTTCCAAGAAGAAGGAGTGCTAGGCAGAGACGGGCTCCACCTAACGAAGAGAGGGAAGAGCATCTTCGCCAGCAGGCTGGCTAACCTAGTGAGGAGGGCTTTAAACTAGGTTCACCGGGGGAAGGAGACCAAAGCCCTGAGGTAAGTGGGGAAATGGGATCCTGGGAGGAAGCACAAGCAGGAGAGCGCAAGAGGGGAGGACTCCTGGCTCATGCTGAGAAAGAGGGACAATCGAGGAGTTATCTTAAGTGCCTATACACAAATGCAAGAAGCCTGGGAAACAAGCAGGGGGAACTGGAAGTCCTGGCACAGTCAGGGAACTATGATGTGATTGGAATAACAGAGACTTGGTGGGATAACTCACATGACTGGAGTACTGTCATGGATGGATATAAACTCTTCAGGAAGGACAGGCAGGGCAGAAAAGGTGGGGGAGTTGCGTTGTATGTAAGAGAGGAGTATGACTGCTCAGAGCTCCGGTATGAAACTGCAGAAAAACCTGAGAGTCTCTGGATAAAGTTGAGAAGTGGGAGCAACAAGGGTGATGTCGTGGTTGGAGTCTGCTATAGACCACCAGACCAGGGGGATGAGGTGGATGAGGCTCTCTTCTGGCAACTAGCAGAAGTTGCTAGATTGCAGGCCCTGGTTCTCATGGGAGACTTTAATCACCCTGATATCTGCTGGGAGAGCAATACAGCGGTGCACAGGCAATCCAGGAAATTTTTGGAAAGTGTAGGGGACAATTTCCTGGTGCAAGTGCTGGAGGAACCAACTAGGGACAAAGCTTTTCTTGACCTGCTGCTCACAAACAGGGAAGAACTAGTAGGGGAAGCAAAAGTGGATGGGAACCTGGGAGGCAGAGACCATGAGATGGTTGAGTTCAGGATCCTGACACAAGGAAGAAAGGAGAGCAGCAGAATACGGACCCTGGACTTCAGAAAAGCAGACTTTGACTCCCTCAGGGAACAGATGGGCAGGATCCCCTCGGAGAATAACATGAAGGGCAAAGGGGTCCAGGAGAGCTGGCTGTATTTTAAAGAATCCTTATTGAGGTTGCAGGAACAAACCATCCCGATGTGTAGAAAGAATAGTAAATATGGCAGGCGACCAGCTTGGCTAAACAGTGAAATCCTTGCTGATCTTAAACGCAAAAAAGAAGCTTACAAGAAGTGGAAGATTGGACAAATGACCAGGGAGGAGTATAAAAATATTGCTCAGGCGTGCAGGAGTGAAATCAGGAAGGCCAAATCACACTTGGAGTTGCAGTTAGCAAGATATGTTAAGAGTAACAAGAAGGGTTTCTTCATGTATGTTAGCAACAAGAAGAAAATCAAGGAAAGTGTGGGCCCCTTACTGAATAAGGGAGGCAACCTAGTGACCGAGGATGTGGCAAAAGCTAATGTACTCAATGATTTTTTTGCCTCTGTCTTCACGCACAAGGTCAGCTCCCAGATTGCTGCACTGGGCAGTACAGCATGGGGAGGAGGTGACCAACCCTCTGTGGAGAAAGAAGTGGTTCGGGACTATTTAGAAAAACTGGACGTGCACAAGTCCATGGGGCCGGATGCGCTGCATCCGAGGGTGCTAAAGGAGTTGGCGGGTGAGATTGCAGAGCCATTAGCCATTATTTTTGAAAACTCATGGCGATCGGGGGAGGTCCCAGATGACTGGAAAAAGGCTAATGTAGTGCCCATCTTTAAAAAAGGGAGGAAGGAGGATCTGGGGAACTACAGGCCAGTCAGCCTCACCTCAGTCCCTGGAAAAATCATGGAGCAGGTCCACAAGGAATCAATTATGAAACATTTAGAGGAGAGGAAAGTGATCAGGAACAGTCAGCATGGATTCACGAAGGGGAAGTCGTGCCTGACTAACCTAATTGCCTTCTATGATGAGATAACTGGCTCTGTGGATGAGGGCAAAGCAGTGGATGTGTTATTCCTTGACTTTTGCAAAGCTTTTGATACGGTCTCCCACAGTATTCTTGCCACCAAGTTAAAGAAGTATGGGCTGGATGAATGGACTGTAAGGTGGATAGAAAGATGGCTAGATCGTCGGGCTCAACGGGTAGTGATCAATGGCTCCATGTCTAGTTGGCAGCCGGTTTCAAGCGGAGTGCCCCAAGGGTCGGTCCTGGGGCCGGTTTTGTTTAATATCTTTATTAATGATCTGGAGGATGGTGTGGACTGCACTCTCAGCAAGTTTGCAGATGACACTAAACTAGGAGGCGTGGTAGATACACTAGAGGGTAGGGATCGGATACAGAGGGACCTAGACAAATTAGAGGATTGGGCTGAAAAAAACCTGATGAGGTTCAACAAGGACAAGTGCAGAGTCCTGCACTTAGGACGGAAGAATCCCATGCACTGCTACAGACTAGGGACCGAATGGCTAGGTAGCATTTCTGCACAAAAGGACCTAGGGGTCACAGTGGACGAGAAGCTGGATATGAGTCAACAGTGTGCTCTTGTTGCCAAGAAGGCTAACGGCATTTGGGGCTGTATAAGTAGGGGCATTGCCAGCAGATCGAGGAACGTGATCATTCCCCTTTATTCGACATTGGTGAGGCCTCATCTGGAATACTGTGTCCAGTTTTGGGCCCCACACTACAAGAAGGATGTGGAAAAATTGGAAAGAGTCCAGCGGAGGGCAACAAAAATGATTAGGGGTCTGGAGCACATGACTTATGAGGAGAGGCTGAGGGAACTGGGATTGTTTAGTCTCCAGAAGAGAAGAATGAGGGGGGATTTGATAGCAGCCTTCAACTACCTGAAGGGGGGTTCCAAAGAGGATGGAGCTCGGCTGTTCTCAGTGGTGGCAGACGACAGAACAAGGAGCAATGGTCTCAAGTTGCAGTGGGGGAGGTCCAGGTTGGATATCAGGAAAAACTATTTCACTAGGAGGGTGGTGAAACACTGGAATGCGTTACCTAAGGAGGTGGTGGAGTCTCCTTCCTTGGAGGTTTTTAAGGCCCGGCATGACAAAGCCCTGGCTGGGATGATTTAGCTGGGAATTGGTCCTGCTTTGAGCAGGGGGTTGGACTAGATGACCTCTTGAGGTCCCTTCCAACTCTGATATTCTATGATTCTATGATTCTATGATTTTCCTGTAACCAAGTGGTGATGTATATAGGTTTCTGTATAGATTTAAATTAAAACTGGGTGAATAACTGGATTTTCTGGTTTGCTGGCCCTTCCTGAAAATAAACAAAAATTCATTTTGAGTTGGTCCAAAAATAACGTTTGTTGGGGGTTTTTCGGCACTTTTGGCAAATGAATAGTTATGTATTCATTGGCATAAGGACTGGAACCCAAGTGTCCTTCCTCCTAAGTGGGAGTACCCTACCATCAGTCTATAAAGTCCAGTCTTTTTTTTTATTATTCTATCTCTCTGGCCCAAGGAATATAGACATTTTTGTATACACAGTGGATCAGCTTCAAGAGGTGAGACTGAGGGAACACTATACCTGTCTAGCCAATATTCTGGGGTTTAGGGCCCTCACCTGGAATGTAGGAGACACAGATTCAAATCCCTGCTCTGGGAGTAGAGAGTTGATCCCAGGTGTCACTACTGCTAAGTGAGCATCCTAATCAGTGGGCTATGGGTGTATGGAAGGGAACCCCCACCCCAACCTCTGGGGTTTTGTGAATGGTGCCTAAATTCTCTGGTGAATTTATCCCCAAAAATCAAAATGTTTCCCTTTGACATAATCCAAACAAAGCATTCGATCATTGCCTGTTTATTTGTTTGTGACTGAAAAATTTGCTGAAATCGACACAATTCACTGTTTAACAACAAATTGCTACATTTGTTGGTTGAAGCAAATCTGCATCTTCACCAACCTGTAATTTAAATACACTGGTGCAATAGCCATTGCTGTTTACGTCTGTCTTTATAGGGCTCATACCTGTCAATGTAGTGTTATATATATATATGTAAAATCACACATTCGTGTGTGTGTGTGTGTATAAAACTTATAAGTGCTCCCCGGGGAGTTTCACTGTAAGTAAAAGTGCTCTTATAGCGGTGTGACAGGTTCGGTCACAGAGCTCCCTTGTGGTATAGTCACTCAATGTGCTGAAACCATCTCTGATCATGTTTTCTTTGCTGGCTTGGGATTTGAGAACCCTGTCTTGTTGAGCCAGATATGCTAGCCTGCAGTGACACAGACCCAGGGTCTGAACCACACCCCCAAAGCTGCAGACTTAACTGAAAATAGCTCAGCAAATACTCCTGTCTCCAGCACCAAGACACCCAGCTCCCAATGGCATCCAAGCCCCAAATAAATCCATTTTACTCTGTATAAAACTAATACAGGGTAAACTCATAAATTGTCCACCCTCTATAACACTGATAGAGAAATATGCACAGCTGTTTGCTCCCCCAGATAATAATCACTTACTCTGGGTTAATTAATAAACAAAAGTGATTTTATTAAATATAAAATAGGATCTAAGTGGTCCCAAGTAACAACAGTCAGAACAAAGTAAGTTACCAAGCAAAATAAAACAAAACATGCAAGTCTAAGCCTAATACATTAAGAAACTGTTTACAGGTAAATCTCACCCTCAGGGATGTTCCAATAAGATTCTTTCACAGACTAGACTCCTTTCTAATCTGGGCCCAATCCTTTCCCCTAGTACAGTCCTTGTCAGTTCCAGCAGACATCTTAGATGGAAACTAGGGGTTTTCTCATGACAGGAAGCTCCCTTTGTTCTGTTCCACCCCCTTTTATATCTTTGGCAGAAGGTGGGAATCCTTTGTCTCTCTCGCTCTGGGTTCCCACCCTTTCTTTTAAGTGGAAAAGCACCAGGTTTAGGATGGATTCCAGTACCAGGTGACATGGTCACCTATCCTGTGAGACCCCAAGCCTCTGTTCTTCCAGGCCTGACTCACAGGAACACAGGAAGACTTGCAAGTAAACAGAGCCATTTACAACCAATTATCCTAGTTAATGGGAGCCATCAAGATTCTAAACCATCATTAATGGCCCACACTTTGCATAATTATGTAACCCTTCTGCCGGTCTGAGCTGGCAGCAGCAAGGGCCTGGTTCAGTATCTAGGGGTTCCGTTTCCATAACACAGTGCAAAACTGGCTCGAGCCCCCACCCAGTGACCTAGGACAATTACATACCTCCCCCCGGGCACCTCTAACAGGCAATACTTCCCCTTTCGCAAGCACAGAGTCTGAGTGTGACAAAATCCTTTTACTAAAGGAGGGAAACAATGTGGCATTATGTTGGGGAAACACCACAAACAGAATTCCTAACACAAACCATGAGCAAAAAGACCCACCCCACCAAATTGGGCCGTGTCCTTTCCCTTTGGTTCTTGAGTCCAGCAACCCAAAATCATCCAAAGTCCCAAAAGTCCAACACCCCAAAAGTCTCTGTTCCTGGTCAGTGTAGCCCCAGAGTTCAAAAGTTCTGAAGATTTTAATCCCCCCCCCCCAGATGGTGATGGGCGGGGGAAAGGGGGCATGCAGGGTGTTAAGGGCACCTTACGTGGTCCAAGGCTGATTGCCTCACCTCTCTGTGGGGTTCTGCTTTAGCCTTCACCATGAGACGCTCCACTCCACCAGCCATCCCGTGAGCCACTCCAGCTGTCCCATGAACTGCTTCGCTCCGCTAGCTGCTCCGCTGGCCATCCCGCAAACTGCTCTGCTCACCATCCTGTGGGCCACTCCAACCATCCCACGGGCCACTCCAACCATCCCACAAAACTACTCTGCCAGCCGCTCTGCTCACTATTCCATGAACTGCTCAGCTCCCCTCAGCAATATGTCTTCAGGCTCCCCCACTAATTAATACAGCACTCACTGATTTCAGCTTGTAGTAGGGGAGCCCCTGTACTGGTGCACTATTGGCCCAAAGTGAATTCAGCTCAGCAGTCTATAATTAGACTCCTCATAGAATCAAAATTAGCTCTGACATTTAACAGTGGAGAGAGAAGCAGGTACAATCAATGTTTCAGGCCCTCAAAGGGGTCACATACCATCAACTACAAATATCTATGCCCAGCCTCTCTTAATTCAGTGGGTTTTGGAATCCATACCCCTTGTCTAGCGAGTACTACTTAGTTAATGGTGAGTCCCTCTGTCATACAACAGTTCCACTGACCTTGATTCCCATAATCAGGGTAACAACATTTCATTATTCCTGCCCCCATAACTGAGAAACTGGGGATCCCACACCAGCCAAAGTAACCACTTTTGGTTGCTGTGGGCTCATGCCAGGCGGGTGGGTGTGCCTATGCAAACAAGATCAGCCCCTGAAGTTCTTTTCCACACTCGCCATAATTCACCACCAGATGTCAGGGTAGAGCTCATCCTGACTCTGCTTACAATTACAACAGGACTTCAGAGTTATACTTGATGTTTCTAGATTTAGGTACAAGAATGATACATACATACAAATAGGATGAACACACTCAGTAGATTATAAGCTTTTTAATGATACCTTACAAGAGACCTTTTGCATGAAGTATATTTCAGTTAGCATATTTCCATAAAACATATGGAGTGTAACGTCACAAGCAGCATGAGCTCCTCATACTTTTAAAAGGACTCACAAAATTTCCCCTTGGTGCGTGATAAGCTTCATTCCCTGGAGATTACATGAACCACAGAAAGGAGCAGGACAGGGAGAAAAATCTATGAATTTGTTTTCCTATTTGAACAAAATTGCTTTCTTTATAACCCCAGCCATGGAGGAAAGCAGGACGAGCAGGCAGCAAATGTACTGGGCCTGATTATCCTGTTACCTATGGGGGTGTAAAACTGGACTGACTCTGCTGAAATAAATGGAGTTTTACCTTAGTGAAAAACTGGTGTAAGTGAGATCAAGATCGAGCTTAGTGAGGCTGAAGGGACGATGAGCTTTCAGGTCTCCTGCCACCCACCCTGAAAATATATTTGGAAATGGCTGACACTGTAGTGCAATGTGACCTATTCCAAAGGCAAAAACATGCTCTTCAGTAGTGTTTTTGAGCCTCAAGGGAAAGTCATCTCTGGTAAAACAGGTTTATCAACAGCCAGAGACAGGAAAAACTCTTCCATCAAAGCAGTTAGCATTCCAGAGAACGTGTATGTAATTGAAATTTACCAATGAGAAGAATGGTCTTGTAACTAAAAGTATCAAGAGATGTGGGCTCTGCCTTTGCCTGCCACAAACCATCCGGATGATCTTGGCCAAGACACTTAGGCTGATGTTTTCAAATCTGGGCACTTAAAGAAGCAAAAGGAGCACCTCTGAAAAGCAGGCTACTTATTCAAGTGCTTCATTTTATGCCCCCCCCTTGGTCAGAAATGAAGGCCTAGAACTATTGGGAATCCAGGGATGGGTGGGTGCATCCCTGCCCACAGCTGAAGACCCCTCCCCCAGCCTAAGGGGAGGAGCTACTGAACACAGGGCTCAAGCAAATACAGAGGACAACTAATGAAAAAACAGGGACAACAGGAAGGGTTACAGTTTCAAAAGCAGGGATCCAGAGGAGGGACACTGAGCAGAGAACACCAGACAGCACCCACTACACCTCAAAGGTGTCTAGGGAGCCAGCAAACATGGCCCAGGGAAACTCTGCCTGGATGTGTAAGCCAAGGCAGGAGCAGAAATAGGCTCCACAGTCGCAGAGCACCTCCCAGTCCAGCATCCTCCTCTGGGTGTGATGGATGGACACCTGGGCCAGTGCCAGGAGGAAGTTGATGAAGAGGTCTCGTGACTTCATGGGGCCATGGATGGGGTGTACATATATCAGAAGGTGTGACAATGCGGTTCTGGCGGAACCCAACTGAGAGTGCCAACTCAGGACAAATTGCTAAAATAGGGCAGTTACAGCCCAAGGCTGGGGTTTTTCCACCTCTAAGGCAAACCAAACCAGCCAGACTAAGACTTCGGTCTCATCCCACTGGCTAACCGCAAGTCTCACAAGCAATCTCCTTAGACACTCCAGTTTCCCAGTATTACCACCAGTGCCACACGTTATGGGGACAAATGGTTATGAAAACCAATACCCCAGTAAAAGAAAAAGGTTCTTCTGATCCCAAAGGACCAAGCCCCAGACCCAGGTCAATATACAAGTCAGACCTTACCCACAAATCATGCTACTGCCAATCCTTTAGAATCTAAAATCTAAAGGTTTATTCATAAAAGGAAAAAGATAGAAATGAGAGTTAGAATTGGTTAAATGGAATCAATTACATACAGTAATGGCAAAGTTCTTGGTTCAGGCTTGCAGCAGCGATGGAATAAACTGCAGGTTCAAATCAAGTCTCTGGAATACATCCCCAGCTGGGATGGGTCCTCAGTCCTTTGTTCAGAGCTTCAGTTTGTAGCCAAGTTCCTCCAGAGGTAAGAAGCAGGATTGAAGACAAGATGGAGATCAGGCATCAGCCTTATATAGTCTTTTCCAGGTGTAAGAACACCTCTTTGTTCTTACTGTGGAAAATTACAGCAAAATGGAGTCTGGAGTCACATGGGCCAGTCCCTGCATACTTTGCTGAGGTACAAGGCGTATCTGCCTTCTCTCAATGGGTCCATTGTAGAGCTGATGGTCCTTAATGGGCCATCAAGCAGGCTAGGCAGAGCTAATCTCAGCTTGTCTGGGATGTCACCCAGAAGCATAGCATAAGTTTGCCATACAGACAGTATAGAGCCATTATTCATAACTTCGACTACAAAACTGATACACACATATAGACAGCATAATCATAACCAGTAACCCATAACCTTGTCCTAGACACCCCATTTGACCCCCTTTATACAAGATTTGGGTGCCACTACAGGACCTTGGTTGCAACAATGATCTATATGGTCCCAGTTTATGTCAATAACGTCACAGAAGGTATAGAAAAAAGTGCAGCCAAAACCTGAGGAGAAGGAACTGGAGGAGCCAGAAAAGGGGCTGCAACCTGGCACACTTAAGGTCGACATGTGCCAGGGGTCTCCCTGATGCCACAGAAGGGGCAGGTGTGGGGGAGGAGAGGGTCAACCACACCAACTACGTGCCTGTGCTCACAGTTCCATGAAGGAGCCACCAGCTGATATCCCAGGTGGGCCGTGGGACCAAGGTGGATTACAGGCTGGCCCACCGGGGTTCCTCACCCTTCACTGGTGATAAAAATTCCTGCCACTTAGTGTCAGGGAGGGACACGAGGGTGAGAAAATGGAAATATGGAGCTTGAGTGGGTACAGCTGTTCCCTAAGCACGGTTCGGAAACAACCTGGCTGCAAGTCACACAACTGGTTCAGGTTATTCAGGGGAGGAGGGTTGGGGGGGCTTGTGGGGCAGGGACCTGATAACAAGGCCCAAAGGGCCAGAAGTGAGAGGCGGGCAGGGAGCACCTTACCGCAGGACTCACTCAAGAAAGACCCAAGAGATGGGCAGTAAGGCTGCCCTCACCTCCTGGAGTACACACCCGAGGGTGTGGGGAGTGGAAAGCCCCAGGTGCCAGCCGAGTTCCAGGGGATCCACCCAGTCGTACTCCAGGACGTCTCCGATTCTCATGGTTCCTGCCAGGACCAATCTCTGGCGCACCAAGGGGGAGTCCAACAAAGGCCTGCACCTATTGAAGTCCCAGGAAGATGGGTGGGTGCAAGCCCCCCCACAGCTTTAGGCTCCTCCCCCAGCCTAAGGGGAGGAGTCACTAAACCCAGGACTCAAATGGATATGGGGGACAGCAAATTATAAAACAGGAATGGGAGTCAGGGTTACAGGGACAAAAGCAGGGATACTGGGGGGGACACCAAGCAGAGAACTCCACACAGTGCCCACTGAACCTCAAAGGTATATAGGGAGCCAGTAGATGTGGCCCAGGGGAACTTTGCCTGTATGTGTGATTGAAGGGAGGAGCGGAAATAGGTGCCACAGTCGCAGCGCATCTACCCAGCCAACATCCTCCTCCTGGTTTGATAGATGGCCCTTTTGGCCAGCACGAGGAAGGTGTTCACTAGGAGGTCTCGTGGGGCCATGGACAGGGTGTGCTTATATCAGGAGGTGCAGGGAAAAGTGCAGCCATAACTTCAGAAAAAGATTCTTGAGGAGCTGGAAAAGGGTCTCCAATCTGGAATGAAAGTGGGTTCCTCACCCCCAACAGATGGCAGAAGGGCCCACCACTTAGTATTGGGGCAGGACACAAGGGTGAGCAAATGAAATGTGTGGAGCACGAGTGTATACAGATGTTTCCTCAGAGCGATTCAGAAACAAACTGGCTGCAGATCCTGCAGCTGGCTCAGATTGCAGGGGGAGGGAGCCGGGGTGGGTTGCTTGGCAGGGGCCCTGTCAAGGTTCCTTCCCCACTCTGAAGTTTAGGGTACAGATGTGGGGGGCCTGCATGAGAAGCTCTAAGCTCAATTAACAGCTTAGATCTGGTCTGCTGCCACCACTCCCAATACTAACTCCCTTCCCTGGGTAGCCTTGAGAGACTCTTCACCAATTCCCTGGTGAATACAGATCCAAACCCCTTGGATCTTAAAACAAGGAGAAATTAACCATCCCCCCTCCTTTCCCCCACCAGTTCCTGGTGGATCCAGATCCAACCCCTTGGATCTAAAAACAAGGAAAAATCCATCAGGTTCTTAAAAATAAGACTTTTAATTAAAGAAAAGAAAGGTAAAAGAAAACCCTCTGGGGGAGATTAGCATACCAGCTACTCTCGCAGACAACAAATTCAAAACACAGAGGATGTTCCCCTGGGCAAAAACTTAGTACACAAATGAATACCCAATTTGATTATTCCTCTAATTTCACAAGACAAGTTTCAAAGAAATAAACATAAACCTATTTATTTCCTTCAATAATACTCACTACTTAATAAGAGGCTGAATTCTGGAGCTTTTCCACTCCGGTCAAAAGTGAAACTGCCTAAACAAAGGAAACTTCCCACCTTTCTTTTGAAACATCTTATCCCCCCATTGGTTCCTCTGGTCAGGTGTCAGCTAGGCTAGGTGAACTTCTTAACCCTTTACAGGTAAAAGAGGCATTAACCCTTAACTATCTGTTTATGACAGGCCCGATGAAAAGGTCTGGAGGACAAGGGGTGGGTGGGGAGGACCTTCAGGACCCACTGAAGGAAAGCCCGAGAGATGGGAGGTAAGGTTTCCCTCTCCTCCTAGAGTACATGTCGAGGGGTATGAGGGGTGGAGAGCCCCAGGCACCGACCTAGCACCCGGGGGTCCACCCAGTCCCCCCGGTTGTAGTCCAGGAGGTGTCCAATCCTGGTGGTTCCTGTCAGGAACAGCCTCTGGCGCAATGATGAGGACTCCAAGAAGGTCTGCCTATTGAAAGCTGGGAGGCAGGTGTCTGAAGGCCCCTGCCCCAGGCTAAGGGGAGGCGCTACTAGACCCAGGGTTCAAATAATTACAGAGGACAACTAATGAATAACAGGGTCAGGAGTGAGGGTCACAATGTTACCGAAATATCGGGTCCACCTAGCTGAGAGCCAATAACAGCCAGACAGGGATAAGGAGGAGTTGCTTTATTCTGCAGAAGAAAGGAGAGCTTTGCACCTTAGTACAAAAACTCTGTCTTACACACATTTTACAGATCCTTTATACACATTCAGACAAAGGTCCTTGCAGTGTTAACACTTGATTGGTGGTTGTCAGACCCGTGCTTTTGCTATCTGGTCAGTGAAAACCGGCTTGGGACCAGCTCCAACTACCGTAAGGCCTTGAAGGGAAGACAGTTGAAAAATTCAGGCTACTGTGTACTTGAAGTGTCTGCTTCCCCCTAATGGCCCTGGTTGACATAAAGGCTGCTCTGTTAAGGGGGGGTCACTAGTAACTTTCACAGTCCCCCCTTCGGGCCTGACAAATTCAAAAATTGTCAGGCCCGTTATGCAATTTGTGATCAAGCTGGAGGGACAGATACTGGGTTTTCTTATGGACAGCAGAGCTTTTGATCATAGCATTACACAGGCATTTGGCACATTGTATTATTGTCTAAATAACACGTAGAAAGAAAAGAATCCATTTAACAATTGTTTGAAAGAGCCCCGTAAACCATGACCCAAGGTCTGGAAGGAGGTCCTCAAAACTAGAGGTGTGATCAAGAGATACAGAATGGAAAACAACAGCAGCATTCTGTTTATACATAGGTCATTCTGATATCTTGTTTTGCTCCATATTATCTACACAAGGTCCCAACAACTTCTCACACAGTTCTTTCCCACTCGCCTCACACATTCCTTGCTTGTACAAATCTCACGTTATTAGGGTTACAGTTAGCCTAACTCTTGCTAACGAACTGTCATGCATTGTATCCCCTTCCTGTCAGTTCTTTCTCTGCTTCCACAACCCCCCCTTTTGTATACTAGTACAACAAACATTCTCAAATCTCTATTTGCATCAAGTCCTGGACTTCAGACTCTTCTACATCAGATGCTTCAACCTTAGGGGTTTTGATTGGATGTAATGACAATGCATGATGAGCATGGACATGAAAGATATTACTATTATTACGTCTTTTACAACAATAACATAATCCTAAACTAACTAATAACAATACAAGCAATAACATTCCCATAGCAATACTATAATGGGGTTGTTGTACAGCCTTAATCATAAAGCACAATACATCATACTTAGTACATAAAATAGATACTCTATAGACAGTATGAAAGGCATACTTTTCAACTTGATATATATTTTGAAGCATGTGAATTTGCCCTTGTACTTCAGAGATTTTCTGAATCTCTGGTAACAGTGAAAACAAATTCTGAAATCTATCAGATACTAAACTAGTCCAATTAAAGGGTATGTGGAACTTAAGGGCTACTTGAAAAACTCTATCTGCAGGCCAGTAAATGATATGGTTGCCTGCAGTGGTAGTGAGATTAAAATGTATGTCTTGCGATATGGTGTCATTAACATACACACAGCTATCATTAGCTTGAAAAAATAAGTGTCCTGTCAGGGTAGTTCCTTGTCCCCTACCCTCCCAACAAACATAGTCATGAAGAGTAACAACTTCTCCTGGCTTCAGTTTACGGATATACTGAAGCTGTGGGGGTTCTAATGACCAAAATGTCCATTGACTCCCTAATCCCATCCAAATGTCAGGTGTAATGCCAGGAGCACTGACTAAAAATCAATTGGGCATACCAGGTAGTCTAATTTCGCAGATGTCTCAGTGAATTACCCAATCCCACATGCATCCTCCCCATGGACCCGGGAGGATTCAGTATGTGGGAGCCCCCCCTCCCCCCCAACCGGTCCATATGCTTGGAAGGAGCACTGAGAATGTCTGCACTTCCACCCAGAAAGTCTCCAAGTATGTCTCCATGGCCACAGATCAGATGGTACTCCTGATGTGTCTGTAAGGGCAGTGGGCCAAGCCTGATGCTCTAGATCATTCCGAATGGCCATTAGCTGGTCATTCAAGAAATCCTGAATCTCTGAGCATGCTAGATCCCACTGCAATGCCTTCCCAGCCTCAGTGATATTCAATACCATTTCTGTCAGCAACTTCTGGGTCATAGAACTAAGGGCGGAGATAACATGTAACTCATCAATTCCAGCCTGTACCTGGGTTAGCTGTGCCCCAATTTCTCATCATGTTCTTGGTTCTTAAAAATATTCCAAACTGCTGCTGCACTTTTGGCCCCATCCCAAAGGGATCCGGTCAAGTCACTTTTCTTTCTAGAGGAAATAACCCAAGCCCTCTGTTGTGCTAATCTAATGGCAGCCCCTTTTGCATTTAAAATCCAATTAGGGAGGACAATACATGCTGAAGGACTTATTTAAAACATAGGGCGCAGCCTGTAGAATAAACCCCAAAATCCAATCAATACCACGTTCCCAAGCATGGGTCCCACAAGTTTCTTCCTGCCAGTGTATAATTCTTTGTTTCTTCACCAGGGTCAGTTCTTAATGTCTCTTGTAGTCAGGAATCCCTGGACTTTGGTGGTTCCAATGAAGCAAGTGTTCCTTCTTCTCTTTTCCTGAAACAGTGTGGTTTAGCATCATACAGGGGAGAGGTTACTAGCACATCACCCTGTAATGGTTTTGCTTCTTCTAGAAAAATCCAGAGGCACAGTAGGTCTGTCAGTGGACAAGGGAGAGGTTACTAGCACTTCACCTTGTCTTTTTTCCTTTTTCCTGCTGTCCAGAAGGCACAGCAGAGCTAGAAGGAGAAATAGGCTTATCAGTCGGAGAGTCCTCCCGAGGTGGAGGGGTCTTTTTACAGTGAGAAGCATGGGTCCAGGCAGGTAGTCCTTGGCACTTCACAGCGGTGTTGGTGGTTAACAGCACTTGGAAAGGGCCTTTCCAGTGGGGAGCCAAAGCAGTCTTTCGTTAATGAACTTTACATAGACTCAGTCTCCTTGTTTCAATCAATGGCAGGGCTGCTAGGGTCTTTGGGTAGCACTTCTTTTATCTGTGAGAAAAGAAACCTAACACATTTCATTAATGCCTGGCAGTGTTTTGCAGATCTCATAGTTGCTTGGGCACATTCAGCCCCCCCTTTTCTTGGCTATCAGCCAAGTCTTAGCTGTGGGCAGTGTCCTTGGATGGGCCAGAATCTTATCTTTGGACTGAGCTTGCTGGCTATTTTTTTTCCAGTTAACTCGTTCTGTTCTTTTTCCTGCTTCCCTTCTTGGCTTCTTTTAACCTACAAAGGAAACTTCCACTCTTCACTCATACACCTTTTCCCAAAAATGAACACATACACATTGCCATTATACAGTACATTAGTCTTATTACTCAATGTATGCCATATACACCCTTCCAGTAAAATAACTTTATTACAGAGCTTTGGAGCAACAAACCAGGACAAGCACACCCACCTTTGAGGAGTTCACTCGGTACAACCTCTTGTGTCCAATAGCTTTCCTCCCTCCCCAGCCCTCTGGCTAGAAATCTGAGGTAGCCAGAAGGATCCCATGTGCAATATGGGGAGTGGGTTAACCTTCCATGTCCTTGCTTCCAAAGACTGTTGGTATGCAAATTTTAACAACAATTTTGGCCATAGAACACAAAAATAATTCCTATTGTGCCAGTGAATGCATGGTACATTGAATGCTATTCAGCTGGTATCCGTTTTCTCTGATGATCTGAAAGACAAAAGAACAGAGGTCTACTCCTTCTGGGTAGTCAGTCATTGCTTAAAATATTTCCTTTATATACACACACACTCTTGTTGATTTTAGACAAAACAGAGGAATTACCCCATATTTCCTTTATTTGTTTCATAGGCAGCCCAGGTTTCAGTGGCTTCTACCTTATTAGTTAGAAAATTGCATTAATACAGATGCTTTCTGGCTTCCTTCCAGATCCAAAGCTATCCACAGCTTAAAGATTCTTACTTTAAAAAAAGGACACAATTAACTTTCCCAGACTTTTGATTGCCTTTTACTTCTAACTCCTGCTTTCAAACACCCAGTGATCTGAAAGAGACAACACAACCTATATTGGTAGGTTTGCATTTCTTTTACCTCTGCTACAATATACACTGCACATGTTCTGGGGAAAATGCACATCCTCTCCACAATTCAATTTCTACAACACTAGTCATATCAATTTCTACACAAGGTGTAACTATTTCTTTTTAAACACCGGGTAAAGACCATTTACTTAACATATAATCTAAAGGGCTATCCTCAGAGGGTTTTACCAGAGACCAGAGACCAGAGACCCACCCATCTGCCTGCTGACACTCTAACAGAGAATTACACAGAGAACAGAGGGAATTATGGCCTAATTACCAGAGACCCACCCATCTGCCTGCTGACACTCTAACAGAGAATTACACAGAGAACAGAGGGAATTATGGCCTAATAGGATCCTATTACAGGAATTTCTACTAATACTGACCGCTACAGGGGACGGGACAGAAGGATCCCAATTCGACCTCAGAGCTTCATCGCACGCGATGGCTTCCACTCTGAGGAATTACGAATGAGAAGCTCAGTTCCGTCCACACACCTAACGCCCAAATGTATAAGACAGAAATTCATTAACCGGTTAACCAGACCAGAACCAGATAGTGTCTCCTTATCCTATTAGGACTCACCTTATCGGAGCACGAACCCCAGGGGCTGCGGTGAAGCAGAGAAAAGGGGCGAAACACCCCGTTGGCGCCATTCCCAATTCGCTGCAGCCGTCTGGAGTCCAATGTCCGAGCTAGGAGAGTCCCATCTGGGGTCGCCAGAAACTGTTACCGAAATATCGGGTCCACCTAGCTGAGAGCCAATAACAGCCAGACAGGGATAAGGAGGAGTTGCTTTATTCTGCAGAAGAAAGGAGAGCTTTGCACCTTAGTACAAAAACTCTGTCTTACACACATTTTACAGATCCTTTATACACATTCAGACAAAGGTCCTTGCAGTGTTAACACTTGATTGGTGGTTGTCAGACCCGTGCTTTTGCTATCTGGTCAGTGAAAACCGGCTTGGGACCAGCTCCAACTACCGTAAGGCCTTGAAGGGAAGACAGTTGAAAAATTCAGGCTACTGTGTACTTGAAGTGTCTGCTTCCCCCTAATGGCCCTGGTTGACATAAAGGCTGCTCTGTTAAGGGGGGGTCACTAGTAACTTTCACAACAAGTACAAAATCAGGGATCTGGAAGGGGACACCGAGCAGAGAAACTCAGACAGTGACACTGCTCCTCAAAGGTATCTAGGCAGCCAGCGGACACCACCCGGAGGAACTCTGCCTGGACAGGTGAACTGAGGGAGGAACAGAAGTAGCCCCCACAGTCGCAGAACCCTCTGGTCCAGCATCCTCCTCCTGCATTATAGATGGCCACCTTGGCCAGCGCCAGGAGGAGGTTCACAAGGAGGTCTTGTGATTTCAAGAGGATATGGACTGGGTGTACATAAATCACAAGGTGTGGGGGAAAGTGTGGTCAGACCCTTAGAAGAAGGTTCTGGAGGAGCTGGAAAAGAGGCTGCAACCTGGCACACTCCAAATAGACATGTGCCAGGGTCTCCCTCACACCCCAAAAAGGGCAGGTATAAGGGATGGGGGTGAACTGTACCAGGTACACGCCTGTGCTCATGAACTGCATGATGCACGAGCATCTACAGATGTGTCCTTGGCATACTTTGAAAACAAACCAGCTGCAAGTCATGCAGCCAGATCGGGTATACAAAGGGGGAAGACAGGGGAACTCATTGGGCAGGGGCCTGATGAAAAGGTCCAGAGGGCCAGGGGTGAGGGGTAGGCCAGGAGCACTGGCTCGCAGGACCCACTGAATAAAGGCCCAAGAGGTGGGCAGTAAGGCTTCCTGCACCTCCTGGAGTATGCACCGGGTTATAGTCCAGGAAGTCTCCGCTCCTCGTGGTTCCTGCCAGGACCAACCTCTGGCACAACAATGGGGACTCCAAGAAGGCCTGCAGCTGAGCCAGCAACTAGCTAGCTCAGTCTCCAAGCAGACCACTTAACTTTGGGCTACAGCAGAATCACCTGATTGGCCAAGTCCTGTGACTGGCTGAGGGGAACCAGCAGGCATGCTCTTAAGCCCAGTGGCACCAGGCTGCTGGCTACTCCATGCTTATGCCTGCAGTTGTAATTGCTCCTATCCCAGCCTTGTTCTCCTGATTCTGGCTCTGTCCCTTGGATCTGACACCAGGTCCCTGACTCCTGGCCCCTTGGCTCTGACTCTGTCTCCTGATGCCCGGTCCCTGACCCTTGACTTTGACACCACGCCCCTGCCTCCTGGCCCCTTAGCTCTGACTCTGTATCCTGATGCCCAGTCCCTCACCCTTGACTTTGACACCTGGTCCCTGACTAACACTGCTCTGACCACTAGGTATGACCACCCCTAGCCCAGTCACTGACACTCATGGACCTTAACCTGTCTGTGTTTCAATTTCCTCATCTCAAAAATGAAGATAATTTTGCTTATTTAACTCACTGAGGTGTTAGAACCTAAATATATCAATGTTTGTGAAGGTGGTAAAGAAGAGTAAAATGTTTTTGTATCTAGGAGGAGTTTTTTAAAACATAGGTGTAGTTAGGAGTTGTCATCTTGAGCCTCAGGGGACCTGCACCCATTGAACTAACTCTCATTTCCTACTGACTTCTCTGCCGAAGCAATGTGTATTATGTCATCCCAGCAGCACGACACTTTCCTGTCTCAATGACCTTACCCTATGAGTTCAAGTTATGTCAGCTGGTGTTAAAGGGTTAACGGCCTAAGAGGGTGATCTTTTAAGGTTTGAACCCCAAACCTCCTCCCAACACAATACAGATTCGCCTCCCCCTTCCCATATCTATCACTGGGGGTGACAGTGACTCTCAAATTACTAGGAGGCAGATATAAATGTTAGGGCTGTCAGTTAACTTACACGATTAACTCAAAAAAATTAATTGTGATTAAAAAAATTAATCGCAATTAATCTCACTGTTAATAAAATACAATTGAAATTTATTAAATATTTTTGGATGTTTTTCTACATTTTCAAATATATCGATTTCAATTACAACACAGAATACAAAGTTAATTGCTCACTTTATATTATTTTTATTACAAATATTTATACTGTAAAAATGGTAAACAAAAGAAATAGTATTTTTCAATTCACCTCATACAAGTACTGTAGTGCAATCTCTTTATCATGAAAGTGCAACTTATAAATATAGGTTTTTTTGTTACATAACTGCACTCAGAAACAAAACAATGTAAAATTTTAGAGCCTACAAGTCCACTCAGTCCTACTTCTTGTTCAGCCAATTTCAAAGAGAAACAAGTTTGTTTACATTTACGGGAAATAATGCTGCCCACTTAATTACAATGTCACCTGAAAGTGAAAACAGGTGTTCGGCATGGCACTGTTGTAGCTGGCGTTGCAAGATATTTACTGTCCAGATGCGCTAAAGATTCATATGCCTCTTCATGCTTCGGCCATCGTTCTAGAGGACATGCTTCCGTGCTGATGACGCTCGTTAAAAAATAATGTGTTAATTAATTTTGTCACTGAAGTCCTTGGGGGAGAACTGTATGTCTTCTGCTCTGTTTTACCTGCATTCTGTCATATATTTCATGTTATAGCAGTTTTGGATGATGACCCAGAACATGTTGTTCATTTTAAGAACACTTTCATTGCAAATTTGACAAAATGCAAAGAAGATACCAATGTGAAATTTCTAAAGATAGCTACAGCACTTGACCCAAGATTTAAGAATCTGAAGTGCCTTCAAAAATCTGAGAGGGGCGGGGTGTGTTGCATGCTTTCAGAAGCCTTAAAAGAGCAACACTCTAATGTGGAAACTACACAACTTGAACCACAAAAAAGAAAATCAACCCTTCTGCTGGTGGCATCTGCCTCAGATGATGAAAATAAACGTGAGTCAGTCCACACTGCTTTGGATCGTTATCGAGCAGAACCAGTCATCAGCATGGATGCATGTCCTCTGGAATGGTGGTTGAAGCATCGAGGGACATATGAATCTTAGTGCATATGGCATGTAAATAACTTGCCACGCCAGCTACAGCAATGCCATGCAAACACCTGTTCTCACTTTCAGGTGATATTGTAAACAAGAAGCAGGCAGTATTATCTTCTGCAAATGTAAACAAACTTGTTTGTCTGAGCGATTGGCTGAACAAGAAGTAGGACTGTTTGGACGTGTAGGCTCTAAAGTTTTACATTATTTTATTTTTGAATGCAGGGGGGTTTTGTACATAATTCTACATGTAAGTTCAACTTTGATGATAAAGAGATTGCACTACAGTACTTGTATTAGGTAAATTGAAAAATACTATTTCTTTTGTTTTTTACAGTGCAAATATTTGTAATCAAAAATAAATATAAAGTGAGCACTGTACACTTTGTATTCTGTGTTGTAATTGAAATCAATATATTTGAAAATGTAGAAAACATCCAAAAATATTTAAATAAATGGTATTCTATTATTAACAGCACGATTAATCGCGCAGTTAATTGCAATTATTTTTTTAATTGCACGATTAGTCGCGATTACTTTTTTAATCGCTTGACAGCCCTAATAAATGTACAACTAAACGAAGTTTATTAAACAAAGGACCCCACAATCAATAACAGTGAACAACACTAAAGTTCTCTGATGTTAATACACAATTAGGCCTGAAGTCAAGAACCCCAAGCAATACAGCTGGTAGGTAGGTATATACAATCAAGAAAACTAATACATCACCATGTCACCAACGAACAAAATAGAGAACAGGACTACACCAGGACTAAGGAGGCGATGCAAGAGACAGGAACTCAGGAACACTGGATACATTCTGGAATCAGGAACAATCAGGACCAGTAGGTAGATAGGTCTTCTGGTCTCCTCGTCTGGTCTTCTGGTCTTCTCTCAGCATTTCAGCATCTCAGATTTGAGCACAGACTAGGTACTGGGCTGCCACTAGGACAGACAGCAACCAGTCTCTGTGTGTCAAGTCCTTATATAGAGTTTTACACTGATCATGTGTCCTTTCCCGCTCTTTCTGGTTACTGGGCTGACTTGCCAGCAGTATCCAGGCAGACTGTGTTGTCTGTTACTTACACAAACACGCCTAAAGGATTTCAAATACTAACACAGCTATAACTGTCCATTCAGGGACAGGTATCTGAAGAAAGGGCGCCAAATTGGCAGTACGGGGCAACAAGAAGCCCATCCAAGATGGAGGACAGACAAGGGTAAGAACAAACAAAACAGTGATTTAAGAATTGGCCCTACACTGGGTCTGAATGAGCTCTCCCCTGACATCTTATGATGAGCTGGAGGCAAAAGACTTCAGGACCAGACCATATTTGCATAAACACACCTACTCTGCCTAGGTTTTCAGCAGACGACACTGCATTGCCAAAGTGATCAATTTTGGCTGGTGTTAGATTACAAATCACTCTACATAACACCATCCAAGATCGCCTAGTGAGAGCCATCCCGCCACCCATAGGGAAGGTGGCCATGAACTCTGCCATCCCCGGAACTGACAGCCAACTGTGACTGAACATCATCATCACCAACGAGGACCAGATGAAGATCATTATAGTAGATGTCACAGTGCCCTTTGAGAACAGGACCCTGGCCTTCTAATATCTAAACTGTATCATTAAATGTATCTAAATTTGGGTTATTGCAGATTACGTACTGTATGTATTTTATGAGTTTTTAAACAAACTTTATATTTGTGGATAATCTAAGCACTATACCCAGATGTACAGACCCTCTTTTCTCAACCTGTGTATTATATAATTTTAACATTAGCTTTAATAAAAAAAATTAAATTGAATGCAGAGGTGATGAAATGTTGTTGTATGAGTAAAGGACAGCAGAACTGTGTTTAGCATGCCCGGATTGAGAGCAGTCACCCACAACTGAACTGCACTAGCTAAGCATGGGGTAAGGATGTCAAATTTGGCGGAGAGGGTGAGCAAGTGTTGTGGTTCATGTGGTTCAGTCTGGCCTGGCGTCTCGGATCTGCCTAGGATCCTCTCTCCACTGTTTAAAGAGAAAGCTAATAAGACTCAATTGAGAGGCTGTTTTGCCAAGTGATTACTAGAGCTGAAATCACTGATAACCAGGTCTAGTTGCTGAGCCTTAGAGCTGGCGTGGGACAGTGCTGTAATAAGACTGCCCAGGCTGCACTAGCTATCAGATTCCCTGCTACCCACTAAAGTCACAGAGAGCTGGGTTAAGGGTTAACCTCAGAATGTGGCATTGCAAAGAGTGGTGGCAGGTGGCAGTGGAGAAGTGTCAGTGGTGCCGGAGTGAGTTCTCTTTTCTTATACACAGACTCGGTACTTGCAAATGGGGAATTATTGCCTCTTTGAGATAACCAAAGTGATGTTATGTTTTCTCAGATTACTGGGTGGGGGCTGGAGCCAGTTCTGGTTTATTGGTTAAGAGGAACCTGGCCCTTGCTGCTGCCAACGTCACCTGGTAGAAGGGCAACATTTATATGCAAGCCAAACCCATTGTTCAAGGCAGCCCTGGGGCTCTAGCCTATAGCTTTGAGCATTAGAGGGCATGGTAAGTGGATCTTGCAATTCCCTTTCCCTCGTGTCTGACCATTTAGAAACTAGGCTTCCCCCATTCCAGGTAGTGCCCTGACCACTAGGCTGGTGGCTATATCTGGGCTCACTATTCTGACCAGGAGCTCCATCCTGGACCTGAGAAACATTCCTGACAATTCTTGTCAAACCTGATCTGTTTCTGCAAAACATTTTGGTTTTTGACAAAATGACTTTTGTTTATCGGAAAACAGTGCAACAAATCTCTTAGACCAGCTGTTATAAAGCCTTCACAGATAATGGCCTTGGTTAATTGAAAGGTCACTTCACTCAGTCATGCTCTCCCATGATAGCAGTCTTTTCTCTGAAGCAATGAAACTGTGAATGGAAAGAAGTGGCTTAGTGAAAGGGTAAACATGCTTCAAATGTCCTCTAGAGAAAGCTCCAGACACTTGTTCCAATTCTGTTTTGCTAGAAGGAGCCAGCTTAGTTACTCAGCTGGGTTTGTGAAAGATTTCCTTTCCTTTGCACAGATTTATTTCAAACTTGGCTTGTTTTCTGGACCTTACTGCAACTTAAAAATAAAACAGTGTGAAAATAGTGTGCACTGTAGTGCCAGATACTGTATGCAAAGTTGCATAATAAATTCTAGCTTGTATCCTAATTACTATGCTTGACAACTATTTCATAATAGAATAAAGAGAATGTCCATATTAAAATTCATATGCACAAGGAAGCAGACTTAAGCTTGACATTCACATCAACCAAAGCTAGAACTTTTCATAGAGTGCCCAGAACTCTGTAGTGCTCTACTTTTAGATTAATTGAAAAAGAAAGCAAAAAAGGAATAAAACTCTAGTATACAGGTACAAAATGTATTAATTTAAAAACTCCTGGGTCTGATTCTCATTTTCATTAAGGCTTCTTTACACCAATCTGGCAATGTAAAGTGTCATTATGAGTCTGAGGGTAACTGAAAATTAGGCTTCCTAAAACTAAGATGACAGACCAAATTCCTTCAAACTGGGCGCTCTCCTTAGATCTCAGTGAGATCTACCAAATAAGCCAAGTGTGAAATGTCCAGCTTCAGCCATTTGGGAATTATGAAAGCACAATTTTTCTGATATGAACATACAAGGAGCTTTTTTTTCATTTCTGGATAGAACAAACAGAGGTCAATAGTCGTTTTCTCCTAACCAAAGAGAGGCGATGGCTGAGAAGCTGAGAGCCTAGAATGAGACCTCTTAGTGGACCAGGGATGGGGAATACAGGTGCAGTTGCCCTGAACTGTGACCAGGCACACTACTCTATACATACTAATTGAAAAAGTAAAGAGTATTTCCTTAAGGAAAAGCCATGTTGAGAAGATTGATTAATCTGTATGACACTGCCCCCCATATTCTTCAGAGTGGTATGATTATGACATAATTATGCTGCATCTTGTACAAGATGTGTCTTGTGAGGTGTCTGTGGAAAAGTTATGATTTGCCAAATAGGATTATCCTATTTCTGTGCATTATCATTTTTGTATCTGAAATTATGAATATTGACTATGTACGTGTATTTAAAATGTGCTTACTCTGGGTGACACCCACAACTAGCCTTTCAGGTACAACAATGAAGAAGCAAGACAGTGCTGATGGCCCATCGGCAAAGACAATGGAACATGGAAGATCTTATCCTTCCGGTGAACATTTCAGCCAGCCCATGAGTAATGGCTGCTGTGACTCAGCAAGGGCATGTGACCAGACCACATGACACTAAACTCCATTTTGGTACCTGTATTTTTCCACAAGCTGGACAGGGAACTGAGTTTGGAACAAAGGGTTCCCGCCATATGGAAAAGCTATATAAGATGGGGAGTGACATCATCTCTTGGTCTCACTCCCTGCACAAGAGAACTCCTGGAAACTGAGGAAAAAAGACTGAACTGGGGGAAGTGCTGGTCCCAGGCTAAAGGGATTTCTTGCCTGTGTATGGAAACTTGGTGGACTGCTTGTATCCTCAGTCAGGGTGAGAAATTGATAATTCAAATCCTATTTCGCATTTTAGGCTTAGTTTGCAGTTTTGTTTATTTACTAGGTAATCTGCTTTGATCTGTTTGCCATCACTTATAATCATTTAAAAGCTATCTTTCTGTAGTGTGCCTTTAAGTGAAGGGTCTGGGGAAAATCTCAGCTCTGTGGGCAAAGGCTGTTGTGTATCTTTCCCACATTGAAGGGAAGGCAAACTTTATTAAGGAGCTTACATTGTTCAGATCCCTCTGCAGTGCAAGACAGTATAATTTGGGGTTTATAACAGGGTGATAACAGGGCCTGGAGAGGCTGGCTAAATTTCCAACAAAGCAGTGTGGGAGAGGCCTGCCCAGCTGGGGAGTTAGAGTCCACAATGGTTCCCAGGGCTCCCAGACTGTACCCCAGGGTTGGCAACCTGTCACAGTTTGTGAAGTGCTTTGATATTCTTAGGTAGAAGGCAAGAGAGTGCACAAAGTACTATTTTTTTATATTTCTGAAATCATTGAATTCTCTCTCTTTCTCCCCCCCCCACCCCACTTGTTTTTACAACTGGACTAACTGTGGCACGGAGAAGTAACTTGCCCAAGGCCATGTTGTCAGTCTGTGGCAGAGCCAGGGAAAGAGTCCAGGTTTATGTGCCTTGAGATAGAAGGATGTTCCTGTGGTTAAGGCAGAGGCATGGCACTCAGGAGACCTTGATTTTTCTGCCCTGCTCTGTCACTGACTTAGTGTGACCTTGGGCAAACCACTTCATATCTCCATGCTTCAGCTTCCCCATCTATAAAATGGAGATAACATTCCTATGAGAGAGGCAAGCCTTGTTATAAGGCTCAAATTCACTAGTGGTTTAAAAACCACATTGGGATACTGAGTGTAACTTCAAGGAACTAGATTAAGCTGGCAGAAGCAGGCTGTTGCATTTCAGTAGATAAATAACTAGCTAATCTCTTTTCCTTTTCAGTGCTGTTTAGAGTTGTCACTCTTGATACCAGTTTCAAACCTGTTCAGGAGAAGGTGAGTGTGACCAAAAGCAAAGATTGTCATAGAGTCCCCCTTGGCTCTTGATTCCTGGGATTCACTCTGCAAGCCACTGCCCTGGGAAACAGAGTCTGGGATAGTTCCTCCACCATCTCTGTAAGGAAGAGAGCCACTTCACCAGCTCCTGCACTCCCTTTAAATAGGGAGAGACCATGAGTTTAGTTTCTGTTGGCATTTAGTGATAAATATCAGGTGATAACTTTATGCAGCTGTCCAAATTATTCCCCAGTGTGACTCCATTGACCATAAAGTAGATATACCAGGGATGAATTTGGTCCAATACAGTTATGTGTAAGTGATAGCACAAATAATCTCTGTTTGCGCATGTGTGCATAGATGAACATTCTCTAATCTTTACAGACTGGCTTGTCTTCACCCTGTGTGCACGGACTGGGCTTGCTGTCCATAAGTGAAGATGGGCACAAACCAGAGCCACAGGTCTAAACTCGGATCCAAGGCCATTGTACAAGCTTGTCAGAGGAAAATCAAAATAGCCAGTACAAACCCCAGAGATCTCCCTTCAGATCTGGATTTTGGACCAAATCATGCAGCGTACAGATCCACGCTTTGGGTCTTCCCATTATAGAGATATAGAATACGTTATATGCAGAGCTTGAGTCTGCTGTCACCCATAGACAGGTGTATATGAGGAGTAACTCCAGTTTAGTCAATGGAGTTACTCCAGAGTGGAAGGAGTGTACAAGAACTCCTCACTTAACGTTGTAGTTATGTACCTGAAAAATGCGACTTTAAGTGAAACGATGTTAAGCTAATCCAATTTCCCCATAAGAATTAATGTAAATGAGGGGGTTAGGTTCCAGGGACATTTTTTTCACCAGACAAAAGACTAAATAGATAGATAGATAGATAGATAGATAGATAGATAGATAGATAGATATACACAGACACACACACGCAGTATACGTTTTAAACAAACAATTTAATACTGGTACACAGTGATGATGATTGTGAAGTTTGGTTGAGGTGGAGGAGTCAGAGGGTGGAATATTTCCCAGGGAACGCCTTACTGCTAAATGAACTAGCAATTGACTGAGCCCTCAAGGGTTAACTCTCACAACACTCTACAAAGCAGCAGGAAAGGAGGGAGGGCAGACAGAGACACACACCCTGTGTGTGAGAGAAAAAAATGCACATTTCCCCTTTAAGTAGCTGACCCCAGGCTTAAGTACACTGCCTTGTTAATTAAATCAGTTTGCTGAGACCTGAGACAGCAGCTACTGCCTAGAAGCTCCCTCCCTCCATAGTGTGTCTCCCCTGCTCTATGGAAGATGGGGCAAGCGGGGTGCAGGAGCAGGGGGGAGGGGGAGACACCCTGACATTAGCCCCCTTCTTCCCCCCTCCCCCCGTACAGCAAGCAGGAGTCTCTAGGAGCAGCTCCAAGGCAGAGGGCAGGAGCAGCACATGGCAGTGGGGGGAGGGACAGCTGCTGCACAGGGAACTTAGGGGAGTGGGGAGCTGATGTGGGGCTGCTGGTCCACCCTGGTTCCAACCACCCACCAGCTAGCTGCAACGGGCTGCTCTTCCTGCAAGCAGCGGACAAAACAGGCGGCTGCCAAACTATGTTAGAAGGGAGCATTTCACAACTTTAAATGAGAATGTTCCCTAACTGATCAGCAACTTAACATCGAAACAACATTAACTGGGATGACTTTAAGTGAGAAAAGAAGAACAGGAGTACTTGTGGCACCTTAGAGACTAACAAATTTATTAGAGCATAAGCTTTCGTGGACTACAGCCCACTTCTTCGGATGCATCCGAAGAAGTGGGCTGTAGTCCACGAAAGCTTATGCTCTAATAAATTTGTTAGTCTCTAAGGTGCCACAAGTACTCCTGTTCTTCTTTTTGCGGATACAGACTAACACGGCTGTTACTCTGAAACTTGTCTTTAAGTGAGAAGTTCCTGTACTTGAGATCAGCATTGGGCCCAGTTCAGACGTGAGCATTTGGCACAGGATCCCCTGCAGTAATGAGGCAGGAGGAGCTATGGGTACATTATTTAATGAATTATCTTTGGTTTGATTCTGAAAAATAATCTAACCCTTGAAGGTTAGCCATGCATATTCTACTTCATTTCAGTATCCCTTGATCGCCCTTCAGGTGAGACATGGTCTTGTAATTCATTTATTTCTAAGGGTGGGATCCTTAGGACCTGACTCAGTCTCCAGGGAGTTTCATGTAGATAATAGAAAACTTCAAATACCCATGGGCTTGACTTAAACTGTTCTTATGGTTTATATAGATTAGATCAGTGGTTCTCAACCTACGGCCCGTGGGCCACTTGCGGCCCAATCAGCACACAGCTGCGGCCCATGTGACATCCTCAGGGCCATACAAGTAGTATTGGATGCGGCCCACAATGATAAATAGGTTGAGAACCACTGGATTCGAGCTTTAGAATCCCATCCGCAGTGCAAGGGATTTCCAGCCCTATGGGGTGACTGCCATTTAATAACACTGAGTCCCTGTCAAAAGACCCTCCCTCTCCATAGACCATGTGGGGGTGTTCTATCCTCAGCCTTGTGCCAAGCCCATGTGAGCTCAGTTCACTCTGCTATGGGTTGCCAGATACGTATATGCTAGAGAAAGAAGGGCATTTATCACTACTCTGGGACCTGCAATGTTTGTACTCACAGGCTGGGCGGGTCATGTACCAACATCTCCCCCAATGCCAAACCTGACAGAGAATCTACAGAAGGCAGGAAAAGAATAAGAACCTGAACATGCCTGGGTTTATCCCAGCTCAGGACCCCCAGCGCAATCCGATCTTTCAGTGGCTGGATGTAACACCTCAGGATGCCATTGTCCAGCCCTCCTTCCAATTAATCAAAGAGTCCATCTTGTTGAACTGTCACATCACTGTGGAGAAGGAGACAGGAGAGGAAATGCATCACTCGTTCTCTGTGGAGGAATATGGCAAGTAGCTGTGTTAGTGATAATGGTGCTGATATTGTAACAATTCCATGGGCATTCAATGCAGTGTGCACTGGCTTTGTGCACAGAAGGAAGTGTGATGTTGCCCTCTAGTGGCCCATAAAGGAGATATGAAGCCTGCTGCTAAGGATAGTTAAGAGTTCTCCTTTAGCTCAGATGGTAAAGACTCTGGTGATATTGGAGCTGGTGGGTGAGGGTTCCAGTTCCAGCTCCGTGTGAATGATTTATAAAGCAGCTGTGTTTGTGTGAAACACATGGATTCATTACACTGTTATCATTATGCTGCAGGCTGAGACAGTTTGTTTAATGGACTCCCTGAGTATTTTCAGGTCCCGTCTCTTCTCTCCAGGCCTCTGATCCCTGATCCCTGATCCCCTCTCTAATAAAAAGAGAGACTCCTGCTCCCAAGCCTTCCAGATTCCTCCTATAGCTGAATCATTCCTCCCAAAACTTGGTCATTGACCCCACTCTTCATTCTAATTTCAGTGCATCTGTATGCAGACACTGGGCCAAATTCACTGCTGACTTTCCAATGAAATTCACTTCACAACACAAGTTAACTGTCAGTGAAATTCATAGAATTATAGAATATCAGGGTTGGAAGGGACCTCAGGAGGTCATCTAGTCCAACCCCCTGCTCAAAGCAGGACCAATTCCCAACTAAATCATTCCAGCCAGGGCTTTGTCAAGCTGAGCCTTAAAAACCTCCAAGGAAGGAGATTCCACCACCTTCCTAGGTAACACATTCCAGTGCTTCACCACCCTCCTAGTGAAATAGTGTTTCCTAATATCCAACCTAGACCTCCCCCACTGCAACTTGAGACCATTACTCCTTGTTCTGTTATCTGGTACCACTGAGAACAGTCTAGATCCATCCTCTTTGGAACCCCCTTTCAGGTAGTTGAAAGCAGCTATCAAATCCCCCTTCATTCTTCTCTTCTGCAGACTAAACGATCCCAGTTCCCTCAGCCTCTCCTCATAAGTCATGTGCTCCAACCCCCTAACCTTTTTTTTTGCCCTCTGCTGGACTCTTTCCAATTTTTCCACATCCTTCATGTAGTGTGGGGCGCAAAACTGGACACAGTATTCCAGATGAGGCCTCACCAGTGTCAAATAGAGGGGAATGATCACGTCCCTCGATCTGCTGGCAATGCCCCTACTTATACAGCCCAAAATGCCATTAGCCTTCTTGGCAACAAAGGCACACTGTTGACTCATATCCAGCTTCTCGTACACTGTAACCCCTAGGTCCTTTTCTGCAGAACTGCTGCCTAGCCACTCAGTCCCTAGTCTGTAGCAGTGCATGGGATTCTTCCGTCCTAAGTGCAGGACTCTGCACTTGTCCTTGTTGAACCTCATCGGATTTCTTTTGGCCCAATCCTCTAATTTGTCTAGGTCCCTCTGTGTCCTATCCCTACCATCCAGCATATCTACCACTCCTCCCAGTTTACTGTCATCTGCAAACTTGCTGAGGGTGCAGTCCAAGCCATCCTCCGGATCATTAATGAAGATATTGAACAAAACCGGCCCCAGGACCGACCCTTGGGGCACTCCGCTCGAAACCGGCTGCCAACTAGACATGGAGCCATTGATCACTACCCGTTGAGCCCAATGATCTAGCCAGCTTTCTATCCATCTTATAGTCCATTCATCCAGCCCATACTTCTTTAACTTGCCGGCAAGAATACTGTGGCAGACTGTATCAAAAGCTTTGCTAAAGTCAAGGAACAACACATCCACTGCTTTCCCCTCATCCACAGACCCAGTTATCTCATCATAGAAGGCAATCAGGTTAATCAGGCATGATTTGCCCTTGGTGAATCCATGCTGATTGTTCCTGATCACTTTCCTCTTCTCTAAGTGCTTCAGAATTGATTTCTTGAGGACCTGCTCCATGATTTTTCCAGGGACTGAGGTGAGGCTGACTGGCCTGTAGTTTCCTGGATCCTCCTTCTTCCCTTTTTTAAAGATGGGCACTACATTAGCCTTTTTCCAGTCATCTGGGACCTCCCCCGATTGCCATGAGTTTTCAAAAATAATGGCCAATGACTCTGCAATCACATCCGCCAACTCCTTTAGCACCCTTGGATGCAGCGCATCCGGCCCCATGGTCTTGAGCTCGTCCAGCTTTTCTAAATAGTCCCGAACCACTTCTTTCTCCACAGATGGCTGGTCACCTCCTCCCCATGCTGTGCTGCCCATTGCAGTAGTCTGGGAGCTGACCTTGTTCGTCAAGACAGAGGCAAAAAAAGCATTGAGTACATTAGCTTTTTCCACATCCTCTTTCACTAGGTTGCCTCCCTCATTCACTAAGGGGCCCACACTTTCCTTGACTTTCTTCTTGTTGCTAACATACATGAAGAAACCCTTCTTGTTACTCTTAACATCTCTTGCTAGCTGCAACTCCAAGTGTGATTTGGCCTTCCTGATTTCACTCCTGCATGCCTGAGCAATATTTTTATATTCCTACCTGGTCATTTGTCCAATCTTTCACTCTTGTAAGCTTCTTTTTTGTGTTTAAGATCAGCAAGGATTTCACTGTAAAGCCAAGCTGGTTGCCTGCCATGTTTACTATTCTTTCTGCACATCGGGATGGTTTGTTCCTGCAACCTCAATAAGGATTCTTTAAAATACAGCCAGCTCTCCTGGACTCCTTCCCCCCTCATGTTATTCTCCCAGGGGATCCTGCCCATCAGTTCCCTGAGGGAGTCAAAGTCTGCTTTTCTGAAGTCCAGGGTCCATATTCTGCTGCTCTCCTTTCTTCCTTGTGTCAGGATCCTGAACTCGACCATCTCATGGTCACTGCCTCCCAGCTTCCCATCCACTTTTGCTTCCCCTACTAATTCTTCCCAGTTTCTGATCAGCAGGTCAAGAAGAGCTCTGCCCCTAGTTGGTTCCTCCAGCACTTGCACCAGGAAATTGTCCCCTACACTTTCCAAAAACTTCCTGGATTGTCTGTGCACCACTGTATTGCTCTCCCAGCAGATATCAGGGTGATTGAAGTCTCCCATGAGAACCAGGGACTGTGATCTAGTAATTTCTGTTAGTTGCCAGAAGAAAGCCTCGTCCACTTCATCCCCCTGGTCTGGTGGTCTATAGCAGACTCCCACCACGACATCCCCCTTGTTGCTCACACTTCTAAACTTAATCCAGAGACTCTCAAGTTTTTCTGCAGTTTCATACCAGAGCTCTGAACAGTCATACTGCTCTCTTACATACAATGCAACTCCCCCACCTTCTCTGCCCTGCCTGTCTTTCCTGTTTATATCCATCCATGACAGTACTCCAGTCATGTGAGTTATCCCACCAACTTTCTGTTATTCCAATCACATCATAGTTCCTTGACTATGCCAGGACTTCCAGTTCTCCCTGCTTGTTTTCCAGGCTTCTTGCATTTGTGTATAGGCATTTAAGATAACTCGATGATCATCCCACTTTCTTAGTATGAGACAGGAGTCCTCCCCTCTTGCGCTCTCCTGCTCGTGCTTCCTCTCGATATTCCATTCCCCACTTCCCTCAGGGCTTTGGTCTCCTTCCCCCGGTGAACCTAGTTTAAAGCCCTCCTCACTAGGTTAGCTAGCCTGCTTGCGAAGATGCTCTTCCCTCTTTTTGTTAGGTGGAGCCCGTCTCTGCCTAGCACTCCTCCTTCTTGGAACACCATCCCATGGTCAAAGAATCTAAAGACTTCTCTCTGACACCACATGCGTAGCCATTCATTGACTTCCAGGATTCGACGGTCTCTACCCAGGCCTTTTCCTTCCACAGGGAGGATGGACGAGAACACCACTTGCACCTCAAACTCCTTTATCCTTCCCAGAGCTACGTAGTCTGCAGTGATCTGCTCAAGGTCATTCTTGGCAGTATCAAAATCATTGCATTGATTGTGACAGCTTCTGGCGCCAGCAGTGAATCTGGGCCGTCCCTTTTAGTCTGACATGTTTATGTTCTATAGTGCTCAGTGTAAACTGAGGGCAACCTGTATAGCTCAACTGCACTTAAACTGATCCTGTATGTGCATCCGCTCACACAGACCACTGTAACCTGGGGATAGCTCCATTGAAGTCAGTGGAGTCACAATATAAAACTGGTGTCAGTAAGAGAAGAATTGGGCCATAGATTATCAGCCCATGAAGTGTTCTGGGCTGCTTTTATATAAGGAGTGCTTATACCAATAAACTGCATCGTACCATAAATGTGTATTAATCCCACTGGATTATGTCATCTTTTCTGGCTAGGAATGTCTTGGGTCACATTTTCAGGAGCTAGGCGAGAGAACATCAGGGCTCTAAAAATCCATCCCCAGTGATGTGAGATGGCAAAAGAGTCCTTATATAGACCCACTTCAGAATGCTACCTGTTAGTGGCAGTTCTTTAGTTATTACTTTCTCCTCTCAGGAAGAGCCAGGCCTAACAAGGAGATAACGGTACCTACTTTTTATTTCCAGCATTACCAATGTTTAAAGTTATGGTGGATGTACCAAAAAGTCTCTCCATCATTGATCAAGAATTCAAAGTGACTGTTTGTGGTGTATAAGTATCAGCTACAGCGTAGTGGGTAATACAGAATGAGGGAGAGAAGAGGCAGACAAAGATGGGGAGGAAGGGATTAAAGAAACAGAGAAATGATTAATTAAAAAACCCCAGTATCATCCCCAGTATACAGGTGGAGACGTGAAGCAACTTGACCAGGATCACACAGCAAGTCAGTGGCAGAGCAGGGTGTACAAGCTAAGCCATGTCTCCGAATCATATGCCCAATCCATTAGACCAGCTCTTTGGCTCATTGTTGCTTCCATAATGCACATCTCCCACGTGGTGCTGTAAACATGGAGGCCCCTTCATTGGACAGAAACTCCTCTGCCCAAAGCTCTAACTCGGGGTTTTACTAGGAAAATGTAATATGAGACAAATAAGCCACAAAGAGAAACTCCTGCAATGTCCTCATACAGCTTAGGAGTGCTGCTTTCCTACTACCTAAGCACAGCCCAAAAGTGAAATTCTCAGACCAAGGCTATGGTTGCATTAGCCAGCAGAGGCTACAGTAGTAGTAGAGATGGCATGTAATAATCTGGGAGCTTGTGCAATTCTGTGGGCAAGTTAATGATAGAAAGATAAGGGAGGTGTCATTTGAGTCATACAAATCTAGAGAATCATAACTTCAATGGTGTCACCCTCCGCAGTATGGCAAAGGGGGAGTCACTGTCTTTCCCTCCCACCCCCCGCACTTGGCTCCCAGCTCCAGGTCCTCTATGATACCTGATATTTTTTAATGTTACAGATTTGTGATGTCAAAAGAGTTACAATGAGGCACTGGTTAAGATGTCCGCATCCAGCCAGAAATTACAGGAATCCATCCGCTAACAGTGTGTATATAGTTACATCAAATAACTTTAGGTTTGTAATTAATTATTACAAAATCCTTGTATTTGCTTTAGGCTTGATCATTTTTATGCATCAATGGGGAGCACAGTGTACCAACTAGTAGCTGAATCTTTGGAGAATACCACTGCAAAGGACCTGGCTAAACCCAAGACACCTTACATGCTATAACAAAGGGGTGGGGAACCTTTTTTCTATCGTGGTCACTGACCCACAGAAAAAATCAGTTGCAGGCCACACACAGCCCCGAGGGGGGTGCGGAGGCTCGGGGTTTCCCCTAGGCTCTGGGGTAGGGCCAGAAATGAGGGGTTCAGGGCATGGGAGGAGGGTCTGGGCTGGGGCCAAGGGGTTTGGAGTGTGGGAGGAGGTTCAGGGTGTGGGCTCTGGGAGGGAGTTTAGATCCAGGAGGGGGCTCAGGGCTGGGGCATGGGGTTGGGGTGCGGGAGGAGGTTCTGACCTGTGACAGGGCATTTGGGATGTGGGCTCTGGCTGGGCAGCGCTTACCTCAGGCGGCTCGTGTTAGGCGGTGCAGCGAGGCTAAGGCAGGCTCCCTGCCTGCTCTGGCTCCGCGCTGCTCCCAGAAGCAGCCACCATGTCCGGACCCTAGGCGGAGGGGCCAGGGGGTTCTGCACAGTATGCACTGCCCACGCCTGCATGTGCCGTCCCCAGAGCTCCCACTGGCCATGGTTCCCAGCCAATGGGAGCTGCGGAGCCAACACTGGGGGAGAGGAAGCGCGCCGAACTTCCCTGATTGCCCCTGCTCCTAGGGGTCACAGGGACATGCCGGTCACTTCCTGGAGCTGCACAGAGCCGCCCCGACTTTTAACGGCCTGGCAACCCCAGTGGGGTAAGCTGCTGCTCGCGGCTCCAGCCCCATGAGGGAATGCCGAGGCCTGAAGCTCCCAGCCCACAGCGTGAAGACTTGTTGCAGGCCAGATGAAATGAAGCAGTGGGACAGATCTGACCCAGGGGCTATAGGTTCCCCACCCCAGCTATAAGAAGTGCACCCATAAACTGAATATGGCAAGATTGGAGAAGGAAGTACATCAACCCTCAGGAAAAAGTTGAAGATGCCAGGACAAGTGCCAGCTGTGGGCAAGATTCTTCTTATACTTGTTCCGATGGTATGCATGACAAGAAGAACACCTGCTTCTTCCGCAGTAACCCTTAAGGCATCGATTAAGCTCAATTCCAACACATAAGGTAGGTGAGAAACTGTATGAAGCAGTCATTTTTAGCAAGTACATTGCATGGAAAGTCAAGACAAGTGGGTGCATTGTCCCAAAAGACGTCCATGCGTATATTGCATATCACATCGAGTGCTACATGAAGAATGTATATAATGTTGTGTAAAAAGGTTAAAGCAACAGAAACAAACACTGGTTTTTTTCCCTACTACAAATTGTGTGACTGAATTACCTCACAATGACTCTAATGGATGAGAAGGTGGCGGTGATAGTCAATGCAGAGGCTAAGTACAGAGAAATACGTGCTTTGGTCAGGATTGAAGAGGAACAAATGCTTAGCAGAAAGGCTCTTAAAGCATTTATTGAAGATGACCTGTGGGAAATGGACACAGTTTATGATACCTAGTTTTGTGTGGGTTATGTTTTTTGGCTAGCATGAGTCAGTTCCCAGAGAAGACCCACATTCTAAGCCCAGTATTCAGCACCAGAGTGAACACCTCATGGGGTCATTAATCTGTTATTTCATGGTTCTAATTTGTTTCTGTGCAGGTGATGGGCAGTGTGCAGTCTGAGAACATGAACACCCACTGCAAAAGGGGAATTCTTTACTTTGGACAGGTAGGACATCATGTTGCCTGATATATTGTTTGCTGATTAGATTATTAATTTAAAATCCCCAATTAACACTGAAACTTGTCCCAGGATCAGGCCCAGCATTATCAGAATTACTGGCTCAGGAGCCCAATAAGACATGGGAGTGACAACAGCACTCAGACTCAGGGAAGACTTTCTGTAATAGTAAAAGTTTTATTTATTACAATGATTATTCCAATAAATAAAATAATCCAAACAAGTGAAGTGATGTAATACAATGCTGTAAGTTCGGCCAGCACCATTACAGGTATATACTCGCTCTATCCATGGGGAGCTCTAGAAGTTGAGACAGGTCCTAGTCCGGCTCTGGCATGCTGATGATGAAGAACTGCAACGGCTGTACCTGAGACCAGGTGTCTTGTAGACCTTGATGGTCCTCATGCATATGTATGCATAGCTCTTTCCTCCTTTACCATATCTTAACTTCCTCACCCTCATAAGATTGGGGTGCTTTTATCCTATAGACTTGTATATTAATTAAGCTAAACTCACTAACAAATACATCCATTGCATTACTATGCTTACCTGCAGTTGAGGATCTGCTAATGTTCCCCCTCCAAAATACTCTAAACTGGTACAAACTGCCTTCCTGCAACACTTGTGATTGTTACAAAACAATAAATAAAGTTTTATGCCATCTTGTAATTTAAGGTCACTGTTAATTTATTTGCTTATGCTAACTCATTGAGCAAGTGTTCCTACTCAGGCTGTAATGCCTTGTACTTGTGCTAACTCCTTGAGCTTTTCTTATGGGTCTGGGCCTATAGGTCTCTTGCATTTCTGCAATCAATTCCTTATAGAAGTAATCATAAGATAAAGGGGTAATTACTACATGGCTACAGTCAGAGTGAACATCTTGGGCAAAAGCATTTGCGGTTGCAGAAGGGTGGAGGGGGCTTTCTACGACATTTTGCCCCTTTCTCTCCAGTGCTGGATTTCCTAGCCACCACTGCAAAATGCCTCCACCATGCACTACTGGGCACTGTTTGATGCCCAGGCTGAAGGGTAGCTGGGAGGAGTCTGAGTCAATCCTGCACCTTGATGAAGGTATTACATTCAAGGCCTCTTAAATAACTTCCCTCCCCAAGCACTCTGGCCTGGTGCTATCACATCTGTGCTTCCGCCAGCAGTCACTGCAGGGAGCTCCCATTCCACACTCCATTCACACTGTTCCTGATGAGTGCCCTTCATGTACATCATATGGTGAACTAGGAGTGTCGCCCACCCATTGTTTCCATCCTCTGCTGCCTCATGGAAGCCACAGACTAAGAGCAAGACACCAGACTCCCTCTTGGCAGCATTTATACCACCTTCTCGGGCCACAAAACTGAGCATTCAGATGGGTTTCCTATCAGAGCCATCAGCCCTTAAGAGTGCATGGTGGATGGTGAAATCACTTATACCATCTGGAAATTAGTCCCTGCGCAAAATATCTAGGGAGATGCTAGTCTAAAATAGTGGGTTTAGCATGCCACTAGAAACTCCTGGATTCCACTAGTGATTCTGCCACTGATTTGCTGTGCTGGGGAAAGTCACTTCCCTTCCCTATCCGTCAGTTTCTACATCTTTAAGAAGGGGATAACAACTTCCCTGTCTGGTCAGAGAGATGTGAGGCTTAGTTAGTGTTGGTATGCTGCTTGGAAGATGTAAAGTACTACAAAAGTGGTCAGGTTTATTTAATGCTGCTTTCTCAGATTTCTGTCCATTGTGTTCATCACCAGGGGAATTTCCGTTTTGTGTAATCAGAAAACAAGTAACTCATGCTGAGAAGAGTCTCAGGTGCATGTTAATATTTGTAGGAGAGGCTTTTGCTTTTCACTGTAACATACCAAGGAATGTTGGCCTTCAGGACTCACCAGATGTTTTTAAGGGATGGGAAAAGAGACTCTCAAGTTTCAGTATTTCCTGGTGAGAATTAGCTGGGCAGGATTCTTAAGAGTCACTTTTCCCTTAGATCTCATCAGCTGGAGTCAGGATCTTCTGACAAAAAGGACCCCATCCTGCCCTCAGTTAGATGGGAGTATCACCCACACATTGGCTTGACTATAAATAGGGACATAACTGAGACCCAAGATGGCTGCTTCTCAACCACTTCAGGTTCCCTTGGTTTCTATAATCACTACTTCCTTTCCTCCCCCGGTTCCCAATGGCACGTTCACACTCTTGCTCACAGTCAGCGAGGAGCTGGCTCCTGTTGCCAGCATGCTGCTCTACACAGTGCACTCTGCTGGGGAGCTGGTGGCTGATAGCACCAGATTCCAGATCAAGAAGTGCTTCAGGAACAAAGTGGGTGCTCTGCTCTCTCTCCCCTGAGAAGAGCAGTGAATGCAACTGTGTCTACTTGCATCCTGCACTCAGGCTGGTCTTCAGGGACTCAGAAGACAGATCCCATGGGGAGGCAGTCCTAGTGAAGACTGAGGAAGTGAGAGCCAGGAGACAAGCTGGATAGACGGGAGGCAGCGGATGTGTAGAAGGCACGGTGAAGGGATGGAGAAATGAACATGAAGCCTTTGCCGGACCTTTGTGGTCATGTCTGGCCCTGGAGCAGAAATTCTGGTAGATTCAATTTGATAGTGAGACCCAGGCTCTGCAGGGAGTAGAATGAGGCTATGGTAACGTGTAGGGCCCTGTCCACCTTGCCACAGGACCAACATGCTCACAGAACTCTCGACTTAACCCCTCTGACATCTCTGCTCAATTCCAGGTGCATCTACAGTTCTCTGGGAAGCAGGGGCTCACAGTCTCCAACATCAGCATCCACTTAAATGCCACTGCCAACTCCCACTGCACACTGTGGGCTATGAATCAGAGCATCCCGCTCCTGAGACCTGAGCGAGAGTGGTCTGCTGAGACCGTAAGCCCCCTTCACCCAGTCTTTAGCCACTTTACCAAGAGATCTCAACTGTTGTACCTCCTCCATGTGGAAAGGGCAAAATTTATCACTAGATAATTCTCTAGGGGCTAGGTCACCTCAGCAACGTGACCCTGATGGGCCCAAGGAAGAAGACTTGGATCCAGATCCAGTTGAAAACACCCCACAAAGAGAGGCATGAGAATGGTCTATAAATTAGAGATAGGACTGAGCCACAAAGCACAGATCAAGGCCTGAACTTCCATAGGGATCAGGGGTGTTTGAATGAGGGGTTTCTCTACTAGAGAGTTGCCTCTACTAGACCTAAGGAAAGAGATGATCTGGTAGAGGACCAGGATAACTTATTCTTAGACAATGAGGCCAGAAGGTGCGGTACTGGGATTAAGCTTCATCAGAGAAGGTTTCGAGTAAGTTTTTGGATACACTTTGTCAGTGTAGAGAGCTGAGGCTGGGACACCCACCTCTCAGGAATGGCCTAGGGATAATTATATTCAGTCCTGCACCAACCCAGCAGGATGGACCCGCTACAGGCCCCTCTCCACCTGCAGGATTCTGTTTCTTTCCCCTCCCACAGGTGTACAAACTGTTTCCCTTGAAAGAGTCTTATGGCTCCCATTTCAATGGGCTCAGCCTGGAGGATGACAGCAAAGAGCCACGTGTTCTGGCTGATAAGATTTTTTCACAACAGCTTGTATTATGTGCCTGTAAACTCTCACTCAGGCCCAGTTGCCTATGAAGTGTCAGGGTAAGTGCCAGCAGACCTCTCCTAAATCTGTCCACCAAGGAAACATCTCAGATGGGTGGTTCCCAGGGTTGGGAAAGGGATCCCAAGTCCCACCCATGCACCTCTGCACAAACACCAGCCCTCCTGCTAGTGGGGTCTGAGTTAACCCCTGGAACAAGCACCATACTTATCAATAGAACAACACTTCTCTAACATAGGGAAAGCCAGGAGTAGACTCACGTCAAGATCTGGAGCAGGGGTTATACAGACTTCCTTGCCCCTGGCACAGCATACAGCACCCGCCACATGCCTGGCTAGACACAGACTTTCTGCTCCACATCAGTTCACTCCCCTCCCGCCTTTGGGTCAGTCCATCTGTCCATACACTCACACTGCACGCCAGCATCAGAGTTCAGAATGATGAGTCCTGATGCATGATCTCAGGTGTTCTGTCAGCTCCAGCCTGGGCATTTATGACAGTCCCCTTTTGCAAGCAGCTGGCTCTCCCCCAAGCAGCTCCCTCTCTGCTTAGCTCAGGGCTCCTGCTTTTTTTTTTTTGTCTTCTCTGACTTTTCCTGGGCTAGTCCCCATTCCTCCCTCCATTCGCTCACTTGCTCAAACCCTCCCAGAGTTAATTCTGTCCTTGTTTTGCAGTGGCACACTCCACCCCATGGCCAATTAGATTTGTGCAGAATAGCAGGCAGGGAGGAGAAGGAGCTCTCTCACCAGTTCCACACCCACCACCATGTAAACACACCTGTCCCCAAGTAGCAGGTATGCTCCATGACTTAGCCACCCTCAGCATTGCTGTATCAGTTGGGTAGGGGGATCCCCCTGTTTGCCCTTTAAGAACTTTGGAGTGGTCCTGCCTTGTTGCTCCTTTCCCTCTCCCATCCCTGCCACAGGGTCAGACTCGGGTGCCTCTTGCCCAGACTTGGGTGCTTCCTCCCTGGGTCCTCTGATCTCCTCACCCTGCTCTTCCCCTCTCTGGACCAGGTTTGGGTGCTTCTACTGGGGATTCCCACAATGGGATCCACCCCACTGGTGGGAGCCCAGGGACTCCTTCTGGCCCCAGCTACTAGGGCTAGGATCTCCTCCCCTCCCCCAACCTGTTTGGTGGCTTGGGCTCAAAGCTGCAAGGCCTCAGCATGCTCCAGTGGATCTTCTCTGGTCTATCCACAGACTCTACTCAGATCTTGTATACCAGCTATTTGGGGTGTGGGATCCCACAGACAGTGTACAGTTTGGGGGGCCAGGCTGAATCCAGTTTGGAACATCTCTGCTGCTTGAGTAGGACCCGATTCCCCTGCACTAATGGCCCAGCACCAGCATGTCTTTCATAGTTCTCTCTGTCCACCTGGTTATGTTACATATCATGGCTATGATATGGCTTGCCTTCCCAGAGGCACTGGAGATGCTCATGGATGCATTCTGGGACTTCAGACCCTAGTTCACTAGGTTCCCTGGTCGGATGCCCAGGATCATGTCTATTGCCAGCCAGTCATGCCTGCCAAACATCAAGAAGTAGGGGATCTACTTCATGGAGTTGTGCACTGGGGTGTTATACATGTAGATCAGGTCTGGCAGATAAGACAGCCAATCTCAAAAGGTCCTCAGTCCCACTGGCAGCATCTGGTTGGCTTGCTCACAGAGATCATTGCTTGTGGGTTGTAGGCTGTCACTCTCAGCTTGCGGCTGCTATATGGAAAGCATAGTTTTTGAATATCTGTCACTCAAAGGGAATGTATTGATCCATGAGCATCTTGGTGCGGTAGCTGTAGGGCTGGACAAAGTAGCGCAGAAGACTTCTGTGATTGCTCTGTCTGTGATCTCCCAGAGGGGCATGGTGACCAGGAATTTGGTGCAATGAACCACCATGGTCAGGATGCACCACTCAGGCTTGGCTTCACCCTCAAGTTGTCCAATGCTACCAACTCCAAGGGTGCACTGGTCTCTATTGGACGGAGTCCTCTGTCCCCCAACCCTAGGTTTCATCTGCTGGGCAAACAAAGCATTTGTCACACCACTCCTGCACCTCCTGTGGACGTTCATCTTGGTATCTTGGGGCCCAAAGTGGCCTGAAGCCTCATGGGAGGCTTGGAGCATCATCTCAACTGCTGTCTGGGACAGCACCATCTGGGGGATTTTTTCATAAGACACACCTGGGTAATTAAATGTGGAATGGAGGGGAAGAAATAGGCAGACAAACCTGGACATGTTGCTCTTGCTGACTCAAATGAGAGGAGGTGGCATACCTGATTTTTCTTTTGGAAGAACATGGGGCTAAAGGCTCTTACTAACTCTTGGCTACAGAAGCAAGATGTGTGCCAGAGTCATAATGTCCAAGCACCCCTCTCGATTATGATGTTGCTGGAAGACCAGAGCCCCGAGGAAATGGAGGAGGGAGGGGGAGTGTCAAGGCTGGATCCCCACTTTGAACTTTAGGGTACAAATGTAGGGGCCTGCATGAAAACTTCTAAGCTTAATTACCAGCTTAGCTCTGGTTCTGCTGCCACCATTTCAATTTTTCCCTCCCTGAGAAGCCTTGAAAAACCTTCACCAATTCCCTGGTGAATACAGATCCAAACCCCTTGGATTTTAAAACAAGGAGAAATTAACCATTCCCCCTCCTTCCTCCCACCAACTCCTGGTGAATACAGTTCCAACCCCCCTGGGATCTACAACAGGGAGAAATTAACCATCCCCCCTCCTTCCTCCCACCAACTCCTGGTGAATCAAGATCCAAACCCCTTGGATCTTAAAACAAGGAAAAATCAATCAGGTTCTAAAAAGAAGGCTTTTAATTAAAGAAAAAGGTAAAAATCATCTCTGTAAAATCAGTATGGAAATTAACCTTACAGGGTAATCAAACTTAAAGAGCTCAGAGGACTCCCCTCTAGTCTTAGGTTCAAAGTACAGCAAACAAAGATAAACACTCTAGTAAAAGGTACATTTACAAGTTGAGAAAACAAAGGAAAACTAACACGCCTTGCCTGGCTATTTACTTACAAGTTTGAAATAGGAGAGACTTGTTTAGAAAGATGTGGAGAACCTGGATTGATGTCTGGTCCCTCTCAGTCCCGAGAACGAACACACTCCCAAACAAAGAACACAAACAAAAGCCTTCCCCCCCCAAGATTTGAAAGTATCTTGTCCCCTTATTGGTCCTTTAGGTCAGATGCCAGCCAGGTTACCTGAGCTTCTTAACCCTTTACAGGTAAAAGGATTTTGGAGTCTCTGGCCAGGAGGGATTTTATAGTACTGTACACAGGACAGCTGTTACCCTTCCCTTTATAGTTATGACAGGGAGTTAGAGGAGATATAATTGAATTATTATTAATAAATATGACTCTATTATTGTGTGGGGATGGGGGTGTGGTTTGGACTAGCAACTCGGTGGGGTGGTGTATGCAGATATCATGGCTGAGTTTTCATGTATTTTTCAGTTTAAGCCACAATACAGAAAATGTTATTGGGCAGTTAACACTAAATGCAGAACAGAATCTCCACTATTAACCTGATGGCTTCCCTGTCTCTATCCTAATCCTTATTCTAATACTGAGAGTCTGGGATACAACTCCTGGTGTTTTCATTAGGAACCCTCCATCCCTTAAAGGCACCTCACTGACCCCTGAACAACCTTTAATAGGGAACAATCCTGGAGTAGATCCTCATCCCAGAGGTTATTCTAACTGTCCCCTGGGTTTGGCTAGCCCCCCACCACCACCACCACACACACACACACAAAAGCTCTGTATGGGGAACAGTGGCAAACCCCCGTCAGAACTCCTCTCTCCCCTCTAAGAAGATGCCAGACCCATATTCTCTGAAGGCGTTGAGCATGCTCGGGGGAGGGCTCTATACCTCTAATAGCATAGAGAAGGTGTAATGATGCTCCTCCCTTCTCCTGAAGCAGAGGCAATGATTGGTGCCTCTAGGATGGAAGGAAAAGCTGTGATTGACACTCTTCAGAAATCCTTCCCTGGATTTGGGATCTAGTCACCATTGTGTGAGTGCTTCCACCATTCCCCAACTCTCCTCTTCCCACCTCGACTGCCTGAGCCAGAGACTGTTGCCACAAGGAAAGCTGTGGGGTGCCTGGCTGTTCTACAGTCCTCTCTCTAGACTCACCCCTTCCAACGGGGCCAGCATTGTGACGTGGCTCAGATGCATTGCTATTTCTATGGTCTGTGTTCTACAAGTGATGCCCCATTACTAGGGGGGAAATGCCATCCATATTTCCACAGCACATCATGTATGGCAAGAACTCACTATATACCTGGTAGCAGTGTAGAATCACTAACAGGTAAGTACAGCTTAATAAATCCTAGAAGTCAGAGACTGGAAATGTTTCTCAGGGCACCTAGTTCTCTGGCTGTTCCATGCACCGTATTCCAGCTAATGCAGGAATGCACCTTATTGTGTATATACTCCAGCGGAGGTGGGTGACATTTCTTTGGGGAATAAGTTGTTTTAGCCACAAAAAAAATGCATTTTTGGTGGCTTTGAAACATTTGCAAATTCAGGTCAAATTCAGCAAAGATTTGTATAAATATTCTGACCCTTCCTTTTTTTTTTTTTTTTTTGTATTGACATGTTTGAACTGACCCATTTTGAGATTTCGTTTTGAAAATACTGATTCATACTGACATTTCGTTTAGAAAATGTCACCATTCATTTCAACGTATTTTGAGGTTTTTTGATTAATCGAATAATAAAAAAAAAAACCAAATATTCTATTTTGGTTTGAAACATTTCCCCCCACACACCAGATTTTTTTTCATTTTGGCCACTGGATCAAAATATGTTATTCACTCGGCCCTTTACTTGTGCTCTGTCCAATCTGAGGTTTAAATGTCTCATACTGTTGGAACTGTCTTCAGGTTACACAATGAGTGCATTTATAGAGGCCAAAATAACAGTCATGTATCTCTCATGGATATAACCACCCAGCCACTCCCATTCCTGTCAAATCCCCAGTCACTACCCAGCACTTGCACCTACAAATACTTTGCTATTTCATGCCATTTAACCCTGACATAGCCATCCCACAGCATTTGTCCCTGTAGGTACCCAGCCACTCTATGCAATTTTTATCTTGTAAATATCCAGATACTCTACAGCTCCAGAAGCTGTAAATATCCAGCCATTCTACAAAACATCCCTAGATATCGATATAGATTTATCTTGCTCCATGATGTCATATTCAGCGATCAGCTAGATGCTCCATGACATCTTACCCTGTCAGTGCCCAGCCACTCCCAGGGGCTTCTCTCCTTAGCTGAAGGAGGTCTATCACTTGGGAATTCTCATTCTTGAGAGGTCAGTGCTGTTGGGTCTCTGCCTTTGACGTTCAAGCCTGCTGCTGTTTTATTCAATCCAAGACAGGAGAAGAATTTTTGAACAGTGGCTTACTGTCCAAACCAGCAGTTACTCCTAAAATCCTGGCCCCTGAAGAGTGACTTCCCAGGAAATACGGTTTAAATATCACTTCCCCATCCAAGTGGCCACTTAACTCTGCTCTTGGTGGATCACACACTAGACAGCAAAGGGGTTGCCGCATTGTGGCTGATGCTGTATTTGCTGGAAAGTCCCTCTCTGAATGGTGGGGCATTTCTCTCTGACTTTCTTATCTCTCAGTTCCACTGGAAATGCCAGCATCTCAATCACCATCCCCAACACCATCACTGAATGGAAAGCCGTTGCCTTCTGCCTGGAGGAGGAGGCTGGATTCGGGTTTTCTGTTCTTGTCTCCCTGACAGCCTTCCAGCCTTTCTTCATTGACCTCATCCTGCCCTACTCCATCATCTGTGGGGAAGACTTCCTCCTTAGAGCCAATGTCTTCAACTACCTGGAAAAATGCATCCAGGTGCGTTCTGTCCCACTCCCTCTCTGCTACCTTCCTTGGCAGGGAGTGCGTGTGCACACGTGTGAACAAACCCAGGCCAGGACACTAGGTTACCTCTGAGAACTGCCATGGAGGGTTTATTTTGCCCTCGTCAGTCCATGAGAGAGGGCAGGAAGGGGGTGGGCTTAACTTCTCTGGCCCAGGACAAGACCTTGCACACAGCAGCATGCCTGTGTGCAGTACCGCCTTGCGGTGGCAGTGCTGGGAACCTGATGGACATGGATGAGAGGGAGCTCAATTTGTCTTCTCTGAAGAACCCTCCCTTACCCCTGACGTTACTGTCCTGAATGGTCAGTATTGAGTCCCAGCAGAGATGGGGGTGACGGGAGCGCCTCCAGTGCTCACCCCTTAAGCAGAGCAGCAGCACCTGTGTCACATGCAGCCTGCAGCACACCAGTATGTCTCCTGCTCTCAGGTCAATACTTTGCTGGCCATTCCCAGGATTACCAGGCCCAGCCCCTCTCCCCAAAGGGTGACAATGGTTGTGTGTGTGCCAATGAGAAGAGAACCTACTTCTGGATGACTTCACCCACGGTTTTGGGTAAGCTCTGAGTGTCTGGTGCTCACTCTCCCTCTCTTTCTGTCTTTACCCCGCACAGAAACACCTGCTCTGTCCTTCTCTTTGCTGTGTGTGCCACAGTGTCCTGCCAGTGCCATTTACCTGTGACTGACAGTTGGCGTGCTGGATGCCACAAGAGCTCCCTCCCCACTCTGTCAGTCTGGGCTGGGCTCAGAGCTCAATTGCTGGTAGGACTTGACGTTGCCTGCGTGGCTGAAGAGCTCGGCACTCCAAGCCCATAACCCTGCTGCAGAGCTCTAACCTCCACCATCATGAGGAGAACTATGCGGGGTGGGGGCACTGTCTAACTGACTGATCACAGGCTGGGGAGCTAGGAACTCACTTTCCACTCCCAGTTCTGACACTCCCCTTGTGACCTTGGGCAAGTCTCTTAACCACTCCATGCCTCAGTTTCCCTAGCTCACATGTAGTAAGACAAAGCCAAATGCTGGAGCCTGTGGGAATGGGACATCCTGGGAGCTGGAGATAGGATGGAAGAACATCCTGATCAAGCCCCTGTTGGTTGAGGTATGGGAGAAAGTCCTGACCCCTGATAGGAGGGAACATACTTTCTGTCTCATCCTAATCATTGCTGGAAGCTAGTTAGGATTTTTTCTACTTGTGCTGGGGATGAGGAAAGCTGGCAATGAAGCTAAGGTGGACACCAAATAAGACTCCTTCTCCTCAGAAGACCAAGTGCTTGGTAAATGTGACAAACATGGTCTGTTGGGGACCTTCCAGGCACCAGTCACTGAGCAGTGGGGGGTTGGCCTCAGAAGAATGGGCATGCCTGACCCCTGCCTACTAAGCTATGGGCAGATGTTCCTCACAGCCAGTTCTTCTAGTCCCCTCCCCCACCATAACACCACTTGCTATGCGTGTAATCTGCTGGTTACTGTAACCCCCCATTTCCGATAGGGAGCACCAAGGCCTGGGCAGACCAGAACACTATGCTTAGTATTTCATGAAGTCACATCTGCTTGGGTCTCCTCCCCTCTATGCTGAGCAGCCTGAAGGCATCAAAAAGGAGGTGAACCAAAAAGGTCTGCACAAAAGGTAAGGGCATTTCTCCAAATTCTGTACTGCTGGGACTAGAACCAGCAGGGAGGGCAGCAGAGGGTGGGAATGGACACTCAGTCCTCAGCTAACATGGTACGCTCAGATACACTCATGTAAAAGAAACCCTTGGGTGTGAACTAGTAGCTAGGACTCTCTGGCTAAACACTGCAAATGTCTGTTACACTGCACTGTCCCTAATCTTACATCCACACTCGGGGTCAAATCTTGGTCCTGTTAGAGTCAATGGCAAAGGGCCCATTCATTTCAATGGGACCAGAATCTGGACTTAATATCGAAAGGTTTCACCATAACTGATCTGAAGCAGCTTTAGCTTGCTGGACACCTGTGGAGCTTCCAGGATGGATGCCAGTGTTGTAGTATCTCAGTTACCATCTGAACTGCACGCTGGAGCCTGCCTGGTCCCTGAGAGCACAGCCCCTCGAGGTGTCAGGCTTCCAGCCATCACCTGTGGCTCAGGATGGACTCACATGAATCTCCGTGTGGGAGTCCCCTGGGTTGCAGTCCCCTGTGTATCAATGATGATTTACCTCCGCAGGTACAACATGTCCAGACACTGCAGTTCTGTTCCTTCCAGGGCAATGACAGTGGTAGCCAGTGACCGAATAGCCTCCTTACAGCAAAGTGTCATTTATTAGAAAAAAAAATCTTAAACACAATAAACCAGACCGTGCTTGTCTAGCTTACCTCGTGCTCAACCATCTTCCACACGGGGACCCTGGTAGAACTGCCTCCCTAGAGACTCTTCCACAGCATCTCTGTGTCAGTTTGTCTCCCTGCCAGCGCTCGCTGAGAACTCTCTGGACAGCCGCTGGCAACTCGCCCCCTTTTTCTCTGAATGCTTTCTAATGCTTTAGTTTTCTATTGACTTCTAGGTTCCCAGCCTGGCAAAACCTTGTCACTTCAGCCTGGAGCCATGCCATCATCTTGTAATTGCCCCTGATGTTTACCAGGAGGTTGCTTATCTGGGGACCAGTGTGTTGCCTTCCTGTTTGTCTTCACATTGCCCCCTAGTAAGGTAGATCAATGCAGTCCTACGGGACAGTTGTATAAGCCAGTCTACAAAAACGTCCCTGACTAGATCGCATACTGTAATCATTTCATGAAGACGTCTTGGTATTCATAACACTACTACACTTCAGCTCCAAGGCTGCCAGTGCCAAACAGCAAGTACAGGAAAGGCACGGAGTCCAACTGGCTGATCCTTTTATTAATATATTCTACACTGTAAGACTCTGCAAGCTGAGCATTTACAAGAGAATCTTAGATAAACACACCCGTCAGACAGGGCTCAAACAAGTGACTTGCTCAGCACTTTGGGGAGGCTTGGATCCAGATCTCAACTTTGCATCTTGCTCTTGCAGAAGCTCTAATGGGCTGAGCCAAACCCCCAACTCAATAACTCCACATCAGTGGGAAAATTCAAATCTGGGGTGACTGCGGCCCATTAAACTGCAGTTCTTTTTCTGAAACGTGACAGTCCTAGAATCTATGAATCTATGAATAAGATGGATGATGGTTGCACAGGGTCTTGATTGTCTGAGATAATTAAGCCCTGCTGATCCACAGTCACCTCCTGCAAAAATTCCTTTAGTTTTCTTCATGTTGTGTTTCCATTTGCAACCACCCCAGTGCCAGTGCAAGGGCTGGTGTTTAAAGCATTCAGCATTTGATGTTTTCCCTTTTGTCTTTGGCATCGTGTCTTCAGATGTTCTTTCCTTGTGAAAGTCTCACCACTGCTCACCACACATACAGTCATGATCCCCTCACACCATGCCACCTTTGGAGCAGAGCTGGACCCAAGCAGATTCATCCGACTCTAGCTATCCCACCAGACCTAACATTGATGGTAAGCTTTAGGGCAGCATCTGATCCTCAGTTACTGAGGCAGGAAGCTGCTTTATCCAGCTACTGCCCTCTTGCCATTATAAAGCGGTTAAAGCCGAAGGTAGTGGGATGAGAGCCTGTAGGCCGTCACCATGACTCCACTTCAGGAATTAAGTTCTGTTGTCTAAGGGTATGTCTACACTATGAGAGTAGTTCGATTTTACTTAAATCGAATTTGTGGAACCGATATTACAAAGTCGAACGTGTGTATCCACACTAAGGACAGTAATTCGACTTTGTGAGTCCACACTAACGGGACAAGCGTCGACATTGGAAGCGGTGCACTGTGGGCAGCTATCCCACAGTTCCCGCAGTCCCCGCTGCCCATTGGCATTCTGGGTCGAGCCCCCAATGCCTGCTGGGGCAAAAAATGCGTCGAGGGTGGTTTTGGGTAACTGTCGTCATTCAACCGTCACTCCCGCCCTCCCTCCCTGAAAGCGCCGGCGGGCAATCAGTTCGCGCACTTTTCTGGTGAGTGACAGCGCGGACGCCACGGCACTGCGAGCATGGAGCCCGCTGCGACCATCGCTGCAGTTATGGCCATTGTCAACACCTCACACCTTATCGTCCACCTTTTTCAGAGGCAGATGCTGAGAAATCGGGCGAGGAGGCTATGGCAGCGCGGTGAGGACATTAAGTCTGAGAGGGGCACAGACCTCTCACAAAGCACGGGACCCTTCGCTGTGAACATCATGGTGGCAATGGGTCATGTTGATGCTGTGGAACGGCAATTCTGGGCCCAGGAAACAAGCACGGACTGGTGGGACCGCATAGTGCTGCAGGTCTGGGATGAATCACAGTGGCTGCGAAACTTTAGGATGTGTAAGGGAACTTTCCTGGAACTTTGTGAGTTGCTGTCCCCTGCCCTGAAGCGCAATGACACCCGGATGTGAGCAGCCCGGACTGTCCAGAAGCGAGTGGCCAGAGCCCTCTTGAAGCTTGCAACGCCAGACAGCTACCGGTCAGTCGCGAACCACTTTGGCATGGGCAAATCTACCGTGGGAGTTGCTGTGATGCAAGTAGTCAATGCAATCGTTGAGGTACTGCTGTCAAAGGTAGTGACCCTTGAAAACATCCAGGTCATCATAGATGGCTTCGCCACAATGGGATTCCCAAACTGCGGTGGGGCTATAGATGGAACTCACATCCCTATCCTGGGACCGGACCACCAGGCCAGCCAGTACATTAACAGAAAGGGCTACTTTTCAATGGTGCTGCAAGCACTGGTGGACCATAGGGGACGTTTTACAAACATCAACGTCGGATGGCCGGGCAAGGTTCATGACGCTCATGTTTTCAGGAACTCTGGTCTGTTTAGACAGCTGCAGGAAGGCATTTACTTCCCAGACCACAAAATAACTGTTAGGGATGTGGAGATACCTATAGTGATCCTCGGGGACCCAGCCTACCCGCTAATTCCCTGGCTCATGAAGCCCTATACAGGCGCCCTGGACAGTGAAAAAGAACTCTTCAACTACTGGCTGAGCAAGTGCAGAATGGTGGTGGAGTGTGCTTTTGGACGTCTCAAGGGGAGATGGAGAAGCTTACTGACTCGCTCTGATCTCAGCGAAACCAATATCCCCATTGTTATTGCAGCTTGCTGTGTGCTCCACAATCTCTGTGAGAGCAAGGGGGAGACCTTTATGGTGGGGTGGGAGGTTGAGGCAAATAGCCTGGCTGCTGATTATGCCCAGCCAGACAGCCGTGTGATTAGAAGAGCCCAGCGGGACACGCTGTGCATCCGGGAGGCTTTGAAAGCTAGGTTCCTCAGTGAGCAGGGTAACCTGTGACTATTACGTTTGTTTAAAGAGAAGCTGAACCTGCCCCAGTTTTTTCACCTAGTTAATGTTGACTATCCTCTCCAGTTACATACCCCCTTCACTCCGTTCCCCCCCTTCCAACACACGTTTAAAAATAAAATAAATGGAACTTTGTTAATGAACACTGTTTTCTTTATTACGGATTTCACGGTAAAGTGTTGAAACTGGGACGCAGACTGTGGTGGGGAGCGGGCGTAGTGATGGAAAGGACGCTTCTAAACTTGAGGAATGACAGGCTCCTGATCCTAGAGCGGTCCGCAGTGGTGGACTGGTTGTTTCAACAGAGCCTGCCACCCCTCCTTTTCGGTCCTCGGTGTGTGGGGGCTATGTGACTTTGTGGCGGGGGAGGACGGTTACAGATCCCCTGCTGCATGGCTCTGTGATCCAGGCTAAGGACCGCTGCATAAGATCTCTAACCGCCCTCCCCCGCCACAAAGTGACATAGCCCCCCCACACACACAGAACATGAAAACCACCTCCCAGACTGACCAGGGTGCCTAGTGACTGCAATGTGCGTGTGACCTTCTGCTGAACCTGCCCCCGTGTCTGTACCCTGGTAAAGGTGACTGTCCTCTCCAATTACCAACCCCCTTCCCCCCCTTCAAACACACTCTCCTCTAAAAGAACATGACAGAAACAGTAATTAACAGAAACATATTTTTTATTAGCAACTACACAGTTAGGGGATGAAACTGGGACGGGGGCTTGGGTGGGCGGGAAGGAAAGGACTTATCAAATTTTTGGGAATGAGAGCCTTCTGGTACTTGAGCAGTCTGCAGGGGTGGAGTGACAGTTTTCACGGCCCCTGCCACCCCTCCTTCTTGGGACTTTGGGTGAGGGGGGTATGGGACTTTGTGGCAGTGGAGGGCGGTTAGAGGTAGACTGCAGCGGGGCTCTGTCCTCCTGCCTCCGGTCCTGAATAACATCCACAAGGCGCCGGAGCGTGTCCGTTTGCTCCCTTATTAGTCCAAGCAGCGTTTGAGTCACCTGCTGGTCTTCCTGCCACCACCTCTCCTCCCGTTCGCTGTGTGATCACTGGGATTGCGACATGTTCTCCCTCCACTGGGTCTGCTGGGCCGCCTCGGCTCGGGAGCAGCCCATAAGTTCTGAGAACATGTCGTCCCGTGTCCTTTTCTTTCTCCGCCTAATCTGCGCCAGCCTCTGGGAGGGGGATGCCGGGGTAGGTCGGGAGACAGTCGCAGCTGTGGGATGGGAAAAAGGGAGTGAATTCCTCACAAAGATACATTTTTGTGAACAATGAAGTCTTTCTCTGTGAACAAGACCATGCACAGCACCTATCACATGCGCACTCAGGACAAGGTCGAATTTTCGGCCTTCGCATTCAGTGCCTGGGGTCTTGCAGTGGAGATCAGACAAGCGGGGCAGGACACCGGAATTCGGGTAGCAGGCTGACATGGTAAGCCATAGACTTTTGGCTGCTTAAAACTTAAATTATAGCAGTGCCCTCCTTTCATGTTCAAAGCAATGCTCCTATCGTTGGCCAGTTCCTGCTGCTGGCAATCCGGCAAGCATGAACTCTGCCCCTGTCCCACCCCCCTCACGGCTGTCCCCAGGAAAGATCCCTGTATGCTGCCCCTCTCCCGCCTCCACCGCGTGGCTGTAAACCGCCGGTTACAGTTATGTAAAGGAACAGGCAAGCAGTCCCAATACCAACGTTCCCCTAATTCAAAGCAGGTCACCATGAGCGACGTCACTCTGATGAGGATTTCGGACACTGAGAAAGACCGCATGCTGCATGAAAGCCAGCAAAAACGAGGGCCGTATGCCGCCATGCTCTGCAAGGCAATGATCCCAGAGTACTTGATGATAGCTTGGCGCGGAAAAGTTTCCTACCACAGAGGACGCAATAAGGCCACTCTCCCCAGGAACCTCATGCAAAGGCTTTCCAGTTACCTCCAGGAGAGCTTTGTGGAGATGTCCCATGAGGATTTCAGCTCTATCCCCGTACATATAGACCTTATTTTCCAGT
>NW_027052708.1:1119199-1134156 GCF_011386835.1 Chrysemys picta bellii
TTAAAACAATAAACATTCCTTCACACTTGCTGAACATAGCAGAAATCACCAGTCTTCCTCATGGGCAGCCTGGTAGACCAACATCCCTCCAACGATTCAGTGTTGGGATCCGCGTGGACAGAAGGTCCTGCCCATTTGCTGAATCAAAATGAAGGCCCTGAGTCTGTTTAAACTCAGCCTTTCATACCAAAAGCCTTTCTTTGTCTCTTGGTCTCTGGTAACCCAGTTTGAACCAGTCTGTGTAAACCACCCTGAAGGTTGTTACCTTTCTGGAGTTGTTTACAAACTCAGTGATTCACCTTAATCATCCCCCCTCCCCCAACAATCACACACACTGTTTTTTTCTTCCTGGAGGAGCTGTGGGAACCCTCCCACATACAGTAGGACATAAACCATTCATAGCTTTAATATAGTGATTCCCAAAGATACTGCCTGGAGTTGCAGTATCTGTCACAGGGAGGAGGGATTCTGAATATCATGAGTAGAGACATCATGGAAAAGGAACCTAGAGAAATTGCAAATATTTTCAGCTGAAAAAAGTGTATAAAAATAGAGCTGTGGTAAATAGTTGTGAAGAGAGTGATCCAGTAGAAAAGACAATCTGAGGAAGGAGAAATGCTCAAAAGGAGCATTATACTGTATTGTACTCAAAGCTGGCACTTGTAGGGGATTTGACATTTATAACACACTATACAAACATTAGCTAGCAGCTCCTTTGCAAGAAGACCGAGAATGGGATTGCCATCAACATACACGTAATATTCACAACTTTTCAGTAAGACAATGACTATAATCAGACTTCATGGTTCAGGGCTTCAGCTAGTCGCCTGCAGGGGTCAGGAAAGAATTCTGGGAAGCCCCCATATTTTGTTTTGTTTTGCTTTGCTTTGTTTCTTGCCCTCTTCTGAATTATCAGACATTAGCTACAGATGGAGATGTGACATTGGATGGGCTGGACCAGTCCTTTGAGGTGGTTCAGAGAAAACTCTTTCTAAGATATCTGGCAGGTGTGTCATTTCCACATGCTCAGTGTCAAACCGATTGTCAGATTTGGGGTCAGGAAGGAATTTTCCCCGAGTTCAGATTGGCAAAAAGGTACCTCGGGGGATTTTCATTTTCCTCTGAACCATGGAGCATGGATCGCCTGCCAGGATTATCTAGGCATCTCTCACCTAGTCATATCCTTGCTATTGCAGGGGCCTGGGACATTGGTGGTACCTTAATTGCTCCTGCTTTCTGCCTGTGGCACACAAGAGTTTATTCTGCTGAGGACTGAAATGCTTTAGTCTAAGTGCATCTTTGGGCTCAAACCTAGGGGTATCTGGGTGAAATGCAGTGGCCTGTGTTATACAGGAGGTCAGACTAGATATTCTAATGGTCCCTTCTGGCCTTAAAGTCTATGAAAAAAAAGTGTTATCACCATTTTGCAGATAAACACCAGCGTGCGGGAAGAATTATTTAAACTGCTCCAAAGGGGAATAGCCCGGAATAATGGGATGACATTAAAAAGGGAACATTTAAGATGAATGTGAGGAAGCTTCCTGACAAACCCTGGGAACAATCATCAAAGGGTTGTTGTGGAAAGAAACCCTGTCCCCTGGCTCATATAAATTTCAACAGTGGGAATGTGCTGTAGGGTTCAGGCTCGCACTGGGCCCATGGGGAGGGGCTGGATGATCCCATAGTGTTTCCCATCTCTGGTTTCAATAACCCTGTGCAAACCCTGACCTTTGTTTTCAGGCTCCAGAAGACCCTTGGATCCCTTCTCTGAGGCCGTGTACGAGGAGATTGATTATAACCTGATGAGAGAGAAGCAGGAGATGTTCAGTCGCTCAGGTCTGTGTGTCTCACTCTTAACAGGGAGCAGCCATCTAATGTTTTTTCCATCTGAGGCCCTGACCCAGAGTTAAATCACTGCAGCTTCATCCCTGTGAGCTTGTCACTGGCGCTGGGCACAAGTCTTCACTGCAAAATGTTTTGGTGAAAAATGCAAATTTAGGAACACCAAAACATTTCACAAATTCCTGTCAATTTCACCCAATGGTTCCAAATACACAAATAGACTGATAGAGATGGGCTTCCTTCAGACCATACACTGAGTGTCCCAATTCTAGGGACAGTTAATGTCACTCTGCCCATCCTGCAGCTTTGGAGTGGAACCAGTGAGGGGTCAGGAAAGCGCCTGTCTGGGGCCAGGCTAAACTATCATTTGAAAACTGCTCTGGAGCATTGGAGCAGGGAATGTTCTGTGCCCCCCTCCCACCACAAGCACTGGTCTGCTGGATCGGCTCCCTCCTGCCTCCGGAGCAGAGAGATCAACCCAGGAGAGCCTCAATGACTTTGGGTCACGGCCCTTTTATCCTTTCTGCCATTTTGTCTCAATGTCTGATGGGAACATCCTGCCCAAGGTCTGTGCTGTGGTGGGGCTCTGGGAACATGCTCAGGGCATCCCCCAGCACCACTGCCAAAATGGTTACAGTGAATCATAGACTCTGCTCTGGGCCTTTCTTGGCCTAATCTGGAAACACCAAGGAGAGCTGATCGACTGATTCATGGGGGAGGTGGGTATTTACCCTTAAGAAGGAGGATTCCCCTCTGTGGCTGAGGAGGCCAGGACTATTGTGGAACTTCCCTGGACCAGCAGCCAGACACGTGCCCTTCACTCACACCAGCATCTTTCAGGTCAGATTGTAGCATCCCCTCAGTCACATTTACTTCAATAACATGGAGATTTCTCTTGGGGAGTCTGTGTCAGCTTCTCACCACTCAGAGTCCCTGTGAGTCACCATCTCCCGTAGAAGAAGGAATAGACTGAGACTGGAAATCCTGCCCTTGGCCTCGGGTGTGTTTCCAGTCCCACAGTTCTGCTGTTCTCACTGTGATGAATTTCTGGTTCTCGTCTCTCCAGTCTCCTATTCAGATGACTCAGTGACGAAGCTGCAGTATTACACCGGGGACAGCGAGGGGGAAAACGATCCTGAATCAGAACAAGGTAATGGGGGAGGGGCAAACTCAGGCCCAGAGACCCAAATCTGGGCAGAGAACAGAATTTCTATGACACTTTCTGTAATCACAGCCATTTCCCCTCACACGGTTCCCATTTTACACAGTCGGATCTAATCACACTGAATAGGATTTCTGTCAGAATCTCAGGATGGGAACATGTCAAGGCTCCTTCCCCACTCTGAACTTTAGGGTACAGATGTGGGGGCCTGCATGAAAACTTCTAAGCTTAACTACCAGCTTAGATCTGGTTTTGCTGCCACCACTCCCAAGTGCTAACTCCCTTCCCTGGGTAGCCTTGAGAGACTCCTCCACCAATTCCCTGGTGAACACCGATCCAAAACCCCTTGGATCTTAAAACAAGGAAAAATCAATCAGGTTCTTAAAAAGAAGGCTTTTAATTAAAGAAAGAAAGGTAAAAATCATCTCTGTAAAATCAGGATGGAAAATAACTTTACAGAGCAATCAAACTTAAAGAGCCCAGAGGAATCCCCTCTAGTCTTAGGTTCAAAGCTACAGCAAACAGAGATAAACACTCTAGCAAAAGGAACATTTACAAGTTGAGAAAACAAAGATAAAATTAACCCACCTTGCCTGGCTCTTACTTACAAGTTTGAAATATGGGAGACTTGTTCAGAAAGATTTGGAGATCATGGATTGATGTCCGGTCCCTTTTAGTCCCAAGAGCGAACAAGAACCAAAACAAAGAGCACAAACAAAAGCCTTCCCCCACCAAGATTTGAAAGTATCTTGTCCCCTGATTGGTCCTTTGGGTCAGGTGTCAGCCAGGTTACCTGAGCTTCTTAACCCTTTACAGGTAAAAGGATTTTGGAGTCTCTGGCCAGGAGGGATTTTATAGTATTGTACTCAGGAGGGCTGTTACCCTTCCCTTTATAGTCCCCTGGGAGTGGCTCCCAGTGATCTCCCCAGGTGAGGAGCTGGAGGAGATGGGTCAGTCTCTTTGGGTGGAAGGTGTCAGTGAAGGAAGAGAGATGAGAAAATTGTCTTGTGTAATAATTGCAGATAGGCTCAGTCAAATTCACTGATCCAAACCCACCAGAACATTGCGGGTGGGAGATTTGCAAATTCTGACCCCAGCTCTGGATCTCAGTTTTGCAGCTGGCACCTGTCGCTATAACAGGCTGTAACAAACCCCTGGATGTGAAGTTCCTTGTCTGGCCCCATCTCTAGTTATAAACAGGGCGGCATTTCTACCCCAGCTGCTCTCAGGGAGTCCATGAATTTGGTCCCTGTGGGAGTTTAGCCTGTGGCTTGGGGAGGTGACACTGAGCAGATGAGTCAGTTCTGCTGAGAAGCTGGAGCGCTGCCAAGCTGAGCCCTGGGCTGCCTGAGAGGCTAGTGGATAGCAGGAGCTCACAAAGGATCAGGCCAGTGACCTCCCAGCGGGAGCTTTAATTCCTGCAGAGGGGAGGTTCCCCCTCCCCAGTGTAACAGGAAAATTCAAACCTGTCTGCAGAGATCAGCTGGATTCACACAGGCCGGTTCTGGCCTGGCAGCGCCCGTGTCCCAACCTGTTATCTCAGCACAAGCCCAGATCCTGCTCCCACTGAAACACATACAAGAGCTGCTGTTGGATTCTGCAGGGACAGGATTGTCCCCTAGTTATTTCTGGGACTCCTGTTTCACTGTAGCTCTCTGACTTGTGCCCTTCTCACCATGGGTTCCCTGTGACTTTTCCTCTCACATGCCATGATAAACAGCTCTAGTATAAGGTCCACCTGACCTAAAGAGACGCTGTTGGTGCCAGGGGCTGAGTGTGGTGTTTGCTGTTCCAGAGGGAGCTTCCCCAGGGGGGTCTCAGCTGGATTACGATAATGTGGAGGAGGCTGCCCTGAACGACATCTCCCAGACTTCAGACGGCCAAGGTGAGCAGTGAATCAGCCTCCTGGAAGCAACGTCACCCTGAAGAAAAACTAATTGTATTTCCCAGTAGGGACAATAGTGGTTTGTTAAGAAAACCACAAAGTTCACCCACCAGTATTGTCTATTGGCGTAACGTGGGGCGCTGACCAAGTGCATTACAAGAGTCGTGTGGAGGCCCAGGGGTAAGGAAGTGTGTGATGTCCTAGGTCAAAATAGAAGCTGCTTGCAGGGACGGAAGGAGCAGTTTGCTCAGTAGCTGCCCACACGGTACTTGGCTCAGATCACTGACCTGTGACCCTCACTGCCCTGAGCACTAGGGTTACTCACCATCTGTAAAGACAATGCACCAAAGCAGAGACCTTTACATAACAGCAATGTTCCCTGCCAGCCTTTCTTGGCATGCAGCTATGGCAGCTTATATACATCTGTGTCAGAAACGCTGTGACTGGGGGTGGGTGGGACAGAGATTTTACACCCAAAGTCCCATTTCTGACCCTTATTAGCTGTCTCAGCTCCCAGTGGTGTCAGCACATTGGAGACTGATGGCAGTTTATGGTGTAAACTTTATCAGGAGAACGCATTGAAAAGACATTTTAAAAATGATGTCAAGTTTAGGAAGCTGGGAACAAACTCTGGACAATTCCAAGTCATTTACATTCATGATTATTGTAACCAAATGCCTTGTGGACTAGATCCCAGTCAGTTCTTTTTAGAACTTCCCCTTGTCATCTGGGAGCTCTAGGATCCACTCAACCAGCTATTGAAATGTATCAAATCAATGTGATATGTAAACCCCCCAGTCTGAGGTTCCAGAGGAGGGCTCCTCTTACCGCCCTGAGGTGGAAGTTAAGTGCTGAGAAATCCCCAGGGACCAGTGAGGCTGGTGCATCTGCAGCTTGTAGTTTAATTATGTCTTCACTGTGACTATTCCCTTAATTACGTCACTTCTTTACGTCAGATGTCCCTGCTTTGCCTGGAGATGTCCCAGGGGATGGTTATGATGATGCCAGAGAAGTGTCTGACCCTGAAGGTGACCCTGCTTTGGAGCAGAATTATGAGCAAGGCACTGGGACGAGTGACAGGGACAGGGATTCACAGACAGGTGAGTGGAGAACTGTTTACACTTCACACTGTGTCTGCAGAGTGGGAGGGCTTGAAATGTGGAGCACACAGCAAGGGTACAGCCCTGGCCAACCCAACGCCTGTGAGACTTCGGTGCCTGCAATGGGGAAAGGAACAGCAGGGTCCCTGCTGGGTGGTATTTTGTGGTCAAAACCAGCAAGATACCTAGGAACTTTCTGCCTCTAGGTTCCAATCCTTGTATGGCTGCCACACCCTGGATGTGCTGGATTCCCACCAGTTCATTGTGCATGTATCTTTTAGGCAGAATCCTATGAATCAAAGTCCTGTTACTGCTGTGCAAATGTTAAAAAGACAGGACATGTCCTGTAAAAGTCGGGTTTTGCCCATTGTCCTTGGCCAAAATCTCCCCCCTTCCCAATTTTGCCATGAGCAGAGACACCATAGGATATCCCAGAAGAGGTGCAGTGGTGATGAAATGTGCATTGCTTAGTACTTGATAAGAATAACTTGCATATGTTCATTGTTAGGGCAGAGTGAAAGTTATGATGTTCTTAAATAAGGGCTGGTCCACACTAAGCCCCCAGTTCAAACTAAGATACGCAACTTCAGCTACGTGAATAACGTAGCTGAAGTCGAAGTATCTTAGTTCGAACTTAAAGGTACTTACCGCGGGTCCACACATGGCAGGCAGGCTCTCCCGTCGACTCCGCCTACTCCTCTCATGGAGCAGGATTACCGGTGTCAACGGCGAGCACTTCCGGAATCGATTTATCCTGTCTATACAAGACGCGATAAATCGATCCCAGAAGATCGATTGCTTGCCGCCGAACCAGCGGGTAAGTATAGACGTACCCTAAGCGCTTCTGGTTGGTAAGTGCTTGGGTTTTCTCCATGAAGTAACAGGTAAATAGAGTTATAGCTTGGCAATATTAGCTGTTCTGGAAACCAAAGGTTTTAATTTCCAGACTATTTACAGAGATGATGGATTAGAACTTGTCATAGAGCTGCCAGAAGACTGAAGGGGAAACAGTTCCTAATCATTACTGTAGAGCAGAGATTCTCAACAGTGGCACACAAAATATATTCTGGAGTGGCGTGAGAAGCCAGAACAGAGAGTGGTGTCTCCTTTCCGGGCACCCAGCTTTGAAGGCAGCACTGCCACCAGCAGCGATGCAGAAGTGAGGATAGCAGAGTATGGTGTTGCCACTCTCATGTCTCTGCTGCTGATGATGGTAGTACTGCCTTCAGAGCTGGGCAGACGGAGAGCTATATACTTAAATGGCTCTTTTTTATTCAATGCCCTACTGTTTGTAATATTTAGTGAGAGCTGCATGTTGATCTTTTTTAATCAGTGTATGTACTTGTGTGGTTGGGGTGGGAGGCGTCAGCTATGATGGACACAAAGAAGGGGGGCGATCAAATGAGTTTGAGAAACACTGCTGTAAACTCCACCTTGCTCTGCTGCTGCACATCACCATAGACTGAATCCACTGACTGTATCTGTCTCCCTTGGCATTTTCAGGTGGGAGTCTGCACTCGCTAACTAGTGAAGTTGTCTCTGGGAGGGACAGGGAAACCCCGTTCCTGCTTCCTGGAGACACAGGTTATGATGATGTGGAACATGGCGACACTGGGGGATCAATATCAGAATGATTTGATTGGAAAAAATAACCTTGTGATGATGTAAATGCTTTGCCTTTTTCTCTCAGAAATGCTCCCTCTGCTGTGATGGCCTAGAGACAGTCCCTGCCTGGTAGATAGACAAAGCAGGTGTTTTTATACAATTTGTGTGAAGTTGCAGGAAATATTAGTGGAGTTGGAAAAGGTTCATACACTTTCTTTGTATAATTTTCCATCACTTGAAGAGGGGGGAAGATTCCTGCTGTTTTTGCCTATAATTTCTTCATCTTGAAATTTGCCTTTTTCATATTAGATCCTCTCTGAATTCTTCCCCCCAAGTTTTTCTTGTCAGATGAACTGTGCAGTTTCCAGGGTTCATCTTGGGGAGAGGCTGAGATACAACAAACCAAGCGACAAGGGTGTGCCACCTCTGGATATTGCTGGCTGTTTGATGTTGGGGGGTTGGGGGGAGGTTACATTGAATGTTCTATTAGGCATGTGTTAAAAGTGGAAAACCAGCTAGAGAATATTCTGAGATGAGCAACAGGGTTGTTCCTAAATCTAGGTCAGATCTGTAACCTTCATTGAATCCAAGGAGATAAATGGGAAATTCTCCCTCATAATTCACACCTGAAATTAAACAAACAGTGAAAAGAATTCCCCATTAGCAATAAATATGGAGGATGAATATTTCTGCTAGGACAATAAATGAATTTTATAGAAAATAATGACAAGAGGAGGGTTAATAAGAATCTGGGTTTCCACTGAAGCAATAAAGCTAAAACAAGTAACCAATCACTGAGTTGTTACTAGAAACCCTAGTAAAACTGATCATGTTCACATAGTGCAATATTTATTTCCATGATGATCTACAAATATAGTTTAAAATCGATGCTGAGCTGAGTACTGACCAGTGGAGAAGCCAGAAGTTTTCTCTGGATGAACCTTCAGTGAAGTCAGTATCAGAACTCACGCAGAGTACATCGCTATTTCACTGAAATGTCTGTCTTTCCTTTACCACAAAGCCTGCATTCAGTTTGGTCACTTCACCAGTACACAAGTACAATGGCAATAGAAATGTCAAGAGAAGGCACTTCCAATCATCTGCATTCAACAGGGCCAGGGGTCATATGAAGAGACAGAAATACAACAATTTACTTTCAAAAGGAGAAAAATAAAAAGACATTCTTGAGACGTGCAGTAGGGCATACTGACCCTTGGAGAGTGAGTAAGGAAATCTCAGGGGCTGTGTTACCCTGTTCCAGAGGTTTTGTCCTCAATACAGATGTGTGGGACAAAGGAAATTACCACAGAGAGAGGAGGTGGCCCCAGGGTGGATGTTTGTGCTTTGGCAGGGAACCCATGCTGCTGATGCTTGCTAGGGCCTGGGACTGGAGTCTTAAAGAGGGAGCTGGTGAAGGTTCCCCTCTTCTTTCAGGCTGAAGGAATCCTAGCAAATGTTCCTGGGTTGGTCAGGCCAAGGATAGTTAATTATTTTTTGTCAAGGTCCAGATTTCTTGGTCAAGGTTAGTTAAGGTCCAGACTCAAGAGAAACATTTTTCACACCACAAGTGCCCCTGTTCAACGAACACATACAATTCTGTGTAATCTACCCAGGTCCTATTGCAGGGGTAGTCAATAGGCAGACTGCGGACCAAAGCCAGGCCGCCAGAGGTTTTTGACTGGATTTCAAAACTCTGGGGGGCCATGGGCACTTAGTATGTGGGGAGGCTAGTTAGGGTTACCAACTTTCCAATTTCTGAAAACCAGACACCCCTGCTCCTCCCCGTCCCTCAAGGCCCTGCCCTCTGCTCATTCCTCTCCCCCCACCCCCTATCATCTCTGCTCTCACCCCTTTAAAATTAAAACTGGCATTTGATTATCACTAAACAAGGTGTAATTGCTTTGAATATTTTGAAAAGAAAAAGTTAAAACTGACAGAGACATGTTTAAGGACCTGATTCTGAAAAACCTATTTCATCTAACTGCTCCTTACTCCCATCAGCAGTCCAATTGAAGTTAATGTAAGCTCAATAGGATTACTTGCATGAGCAAAGATTATTCTTGTAATGTACAGGATTGAGCCCAAAAATTGTTACTGTGGAAAGAAATCAAAAGAACTGGGCCAATCCCATCCTCTGAAGAGTATATAACTTTTAAAAGCTTATAATATGTACTTTATTAATAGACTGGAATGGCTCCAAAGTTATTCGCAAGCAGAGATGTGTTTGCGGACTGGGATCCATAATGATTCATTTGTAGATGAGAAATCTAAGGAAATGTCCACCCTTCCCTCATCTATGCAGTCTCTAGCCCTGAACATTCCGTAACTTCACAGCCAGGGGAATGCATTTGTCCTTTCCTCTATATATTTTTTTCTGTGCTTTGCATTAGTCTAATTTTCTAAAATCTATTATGACAAACTATTTATCTCAGGCCACAGCTTGGAAACTTTGGTTTGCCTTTTCCACTCCTCCTCCTTTGTAGGAATTTCACTAATAACTCACAGTGTATAATAAGCCAGACTTTCTGAAATGAATTCACAGCATTCCCTTAAAAAGAAAATTTCCTGGCCTCAAAGTCTGTGTATTACAACTTGAGTGTGAATCCAAAAATAATAATAAAAGCCTCATGTTATCTGCCTTGTCTATAAAAAAATATCAGGCTTCAGAAAACCTGGGAAGCATCCCAGGCAAACGGAAAACTGTGTCATATGTCTTTACATATTGACTTTAAACAGCTGAACCTTTTAAAATTGTCAGCATTATTCAGCATAAGTATCTATGCTGTTTGCACCAGTATTATAGGATAACAATTGTTATGTTCTCATTTTTCTTGATTTTTTTCTTCTTGCACAAAATACCTTAAAAAAAAAGTAAATACATTTTGGACAGCATTTGAAAGCACCAGAAATAAGTAAATATCTTTGGGGGCGAAAGATATGTCCTATTCCCATCCTCTCTCCTCCTGGGCGGGTGTTTAATTTGGATTTGGATTTTTGTTGCACTGCCTCCAGTAGCCCTGTTTAGGTGCTGGGATCTCATAGCCTCATTGAGGGGCTAATTCCTGGGCTCTGAAGCTGGGGAGATTTAGAGGAGACATTAAAGAGAGGTTTTAAGCTTCTGACTGGAAACATACAGCCCAGTCCAACCACACACACAGCACATCACAAAAAACATATACCTCACAACCACACAAACCCAACAAAAACACATGCACATAGAGCACAACCCAATCCAAATACAGGCACAGCACAACACAAAACATACACAAAACAGAAACACACAACCCCAACACAAAATACCCATACAGCATGATACAAAACATACACACAAAACAACCTCACACACCCAATCCAACCACACACAACAAATAATCCAAACACACACGCCACCACCCAGCATACACAGCACAACACAAACACACAAACACAGCCTTCCATCCCTACCCCACAACACGCACAGCACTGTCTTCCCCTCGCCAAGTCTTAGCTGCCTTCCTGAGCCTCCCAGAGCCCTGCAGCCCTGCGGGGCACCCAGAGACTCCCTGCGTTACTTGCAGCAGCCGGGTGAGTCACAGCCGCTCAGTGGGGACAGTTACTTCACGCCCTGGGACCTGCTGCCGGGAAGACCGGACCGGAGCCAGTCCTGGGGAGCGGGCAGGCGGAGCTGCGGGCTGGAGAGGGGGTGAGAACGCGAGGGAAAGGCAACGAGCAGAGCTGGCCTGGCCCCTCTCCTGCCCCCGGATTCACCTGCCGCCTGCAGAGGTGGGCTGGGAGAGGGTCACAGCCCTGCTGCCCCCCGGCTTTCTGGCAGCCAAGTGCCGCACTGCGGTGAGCAGTGCCTGCCTGGCCCCCACTGTTCCGCCACCCCTGCAGGCAGTAACCGGGCTCTCAGCACCCCTAGGGCTAGTGCAGGGAGAGGGGTGAGTGGCCATATGCTGGCGGGCTTGTGGGAGATGGCACCCGGGACTGACTCAGAACTTGGGGGGGGGGCAGGTGCCCCCGTCCTTAAATGGAGCCCTGCCAGGTGTACGGCGCACCAGAATTGGGGGGCATCAGCTGAAACCCAGCAGGGCTCCATTTGGGCATGGGAGGGCATACGCCCTCCCCCACTTACAAGTCAGCCCCGGGCGCCAGCACCCACAAGCCCATCAGCATATAGCCAGTCACTCTTCTACCTGCACTAGACACACACCACCCTGCCCCCTGCACTAACTGCCCAAAGCTGCAGGCTTTAACTGAAAACCACTTAGTGGGTACTCCTCTCTCCAGCACCCAGATAACCAATTCCCAATGGGATCCAAACCCCAAATAAATCCGTTTTACTCTATATAAAGCTTACATGGGGTAAACTCATAAATTGTCCACTGATAGAGAGAGATGCACAGCTGTTTGCTCCTCCAGGCCTTAATTACTACATCAGTGCTATATTTGGGGTTTGGATCCCATTGGGATCTGGGTGTCTGGGTGCTAGAGACAGGAGCACTTTCTAAGCTGTTTTCAGTTAAGTCAGCAGCTTGTGGGGGATGTGGCTCAGTCCTGGGTCTGTGTTTGTAGCAGGCTAGGGGGTTTCTGTGATCCCACCCGTCACAACCCATTCCAGAGCTTCACCACCCTCCTAGTGAAATAGTTGTTCCTAATATCCAACCTAGACCTTCCCCACTGCAATTTGAGATCATTGCTCCTTGTTCTGTCATCTGCCACCACTGAGAACAGCCTAGGTCCATCTTCTTTGGAACTCCCCTTCAGGTAACTGAAGGATGCTATCAAATCCCCCCTCACTCTTCTCTTCTGCAGACTAAATAACCCCAGTTCCATCAGCCTCTCCTCATAAGTCATGTGCCCGAGCCCCCTGATCATTTTTGTTGCCCCCCACGGGACTCTTCAATTTGTCCATATCCTTTCTGTAGTGGGGAGCCAAAAACTGGACACAGGACTACATCTGTGGCCTCACTAGTGACGAATAGAGGGGCATAATCACTTGCCTTGATTTGCTGGCAACGCTCCTACTAATGCAGCCCAATATGCCATTAGCCTTCTTGGCAACAAGGGCACACTGTTGACTCATATCCAGCTTCTCGTCCACTGTAATCCTCAGTTTCTTTTCTGCAGAACTGCCACTTAACCAGTCGGTCCCCAGCCTGTAGTGGTACATGGAATTCTTCCATCCTAAGTTCAAGACTCTGCACTTGTCCTTGTTGAACCTCATCAGATTGCTTTTGGCCCAATCCTCCAATTTGTCTAGGTCACTCTGGACCCTATCCCTACCCCCCAGCTTTTCTACCTTTCCCCCCAGTTTACTGTCGTCCGTGAACTTGCTGAAAGTGCAATCCATCCCATCATCCATCTTTTAATGATATTGAAAATATTGAACAAAACCCACCCCAGGACCAACCCTTGGGGCACTCCACTTAAAACCGACTGCCAACTGGACATTGAGCCGTTGATCACTACCCATTGAGCCAGACAATCTAGCCAGCTTTCTATCCACCTTATAATCCATTCATCCAATCCATACTTCTTTAACTTGCTGGCAAGAATACTGTGAGAGACCGTATCAAAAGCTTTGCCAAAGTCAAGGTATATCATGTCCACCACTTTCCCCATATCAATAGAGACGGTTATCTCATCATAGAAGGCAATCAGGTTGGTCAGGCATGACTTGCACTTGATGAATCCATGTTGACTGTTCCTGATCACCTTCCTCTCCTCCAAGTGTTTCAAAATGGATTCCTTGAGGACCTGCTCCATGATTTTTCCAGAGACTGAGGTGAGGCTGACCGGTCTGTAGTTCCTCGGAATCGCCTTTTTCCCTTTTTTAAAGATTGGCACTATATTTCCCTTTTTCCAGTCATCTGGATCACCATGAGTTTTCAAAGATAATGGCCAATGTCTCTGCGCTCACATCGGCCAACTCCCTCAGCACTCTCGGAGGCATTGCATCCAGCCCCATGGACATGTGTATGTCCAGTTTTTCTAAATAGTCCTTAACTTGTTCTTTCACCAAAGAGGGCTTCTCACCTTCTCCCCGTACTGTGCTGCCCAGTGCAGCAGTCTGGGAGCTGACCTTGTCTGTGAAGACGGAGGCAAAAAAAGCATTGAGTACTTCAGCTTTTCCATGTCATCTGTCACTAGGTAGCCTCCCCCATTCAGTAAGGGCCCCACCCTTTACCTGACCTTCTTCTTGTTGCTAACATACCTTTAGAAACACTTCTTGTTACCCTTCACATCCCTTGCTAGCTGCAACTCCATTTATGCTTTGGCCTTCCTGATTACACCCCTGCATGCTCAAGCAATATTTTTATATGTATCCCTAGTCATCTGTCCAAGTTTCCATGTATTTAAGCTCACTGAAGGTGTCTCTGTTAAACCAAGCTGGTCGCCTGCCATATTTACTATTCTTTCTGCACATCGGGATGGTTGTTCCTGCACCCTCAATAAGGCTTCTTTAAAATACAGCCAGCTTTCCTGGACTCCTTTCCCCCTCATATTAGCCTCCCAGGGGATCTTGCCCATTAGTTCCCTGATCTCACTAAATCAATTCCCAGCCATTGCGGGGGCCTCAGGTATTGGTGCCCCTCAGTCCCTCCTAGTCTCTGCGTTGCACACAATCGTTTTTTTTTCCCCGAGGACTATAACACTTTTGTCTAATTCAGGTTGGTGGGCTCTGTGCAGGGGAGACTTTTGTGGTCAGTGATGTGTATGGGGGTTAGAGCGGATTATTTAGACCGTTCATGGGCCGGGAACGGCGAACCCTGGGCGCCATGGGCGGCCATGCCTGCAGACAGTCAATGAAAACAAACTGTCTTGAGGCCTGCCAGCCAATTACCCTGACGGACCACATGCAGCGCGCGGGACGCAGGTTGCCCACCGCTGATCTATATTATAACTATGAAGTTGCATTGTCTGACCTGTGGCTGCCCTGGTGTTCCCAGGTGTTATCTGGACTGGTGATCTGCTAGGTCACTCCTTAGATGCTTCTCACCACAGGCTGGCTGGTTGCCCTTCAGCCAGGCTCTCCCCATTGATCAACGCTTCAGACGCTTGGTGGTGATGTCTGTAGATGGAAGTTGAAGAGAGAGAGAGCAAGGCAAACATCTCTCTTTTTTATCATGTTCTTTCTTCCCTCTTGGCTTCCACCCCCTTCAGAGTCAGGTGAGCATTACCTCATCATAGTCCCAAACTGACCAAGGGAAGGCAGGTGACTCACTCGAGAGTCCAACAGATCCTTTGTTGCTGCCTAGGCCAGTGTCCTTTCTTCCTGTGAGGCTGGGCTGGGTTTGTCCCATACATGCCCTGATGAGGTGTGAACTGCACCTCTGCTTCTGGAGAGTTTCGCCTGGGCTTATTTTAAACCATGAGGACA
>NW_027052708.1:1134656-1149168 GCF_011386835.1 Chrysemys picta bellii
GCAACAGGGAGAGATTAACCTGTGAGCATTGGAGGAGGGGGGGTCCTGGGGAGCTCCCCAGTCAGTCATTGCATGGCCCAGGACAGCAGGGTAATGGGCTGGGACAGTCTGTGTGCCATGGGGGAAGCTCACAGGCTGCTGTTTAAACCATGGGCCCTGCCCTGTCAGCTGGAGCCAGAAGACAGGAATCCTCTGGCTCAGCAGGGACTGCAGCTCCCACCCGGGTGTCCTTCCCCCTCAGATATCACAGGCCATGGAAAGGAGCTCCTTTCCTCAGGCTGCAGCTTGCAGCTCCTCCTCTGTGACCCAGCCCCAGGGGAATTTAACTCTTGATGGGAGGAGGGGGATGCTTTCACTGGGGTATTTGGAGAATCTGTCCCCTCTGTCAGATCTGCAAAGGGAAAGGGAGGAGAGTTGGAGGTTGGAGCGAGGGGGGGGGTGACATGTTTGTTACCGGGGGAATGTCCCTTCTGAGAGTCCCTGGTTGTCTACAGCTGTCACCTCCACAAACTCCATCATAGCAGCACAGGGCCTGTTTGTTAGTGATTTAGGGTCCAAGTCCTTTGTGCTCTGTGCAGCGATGAGGACTCTAGTTACTAACCAGCACACTGAGGTCTGTGATGGATGCAGGGGTTATGTGGGCTGATGTTTGAGTCAATCTGACACCACAAAGGACCCACCCCACAGCATCCATGATGCTCCTGCACACAGGAGATGGGAAGGCCTAGTCTGGGACCAAAGGTATGGGGGGCAGAGGCTGATCCATCCTCCTCCCTGAAAATTACAGCATGTAGCAGAAACATCTCCTGTCACTCACCTGAGCAATTCACAGCAGCATCTTCCTTATGACCACAGTTGCTCTCACCCCAGGGCTTGGCAGGACAGTCCCAGAGAGATGACTCTGTCCCTCTGCAGTTCACCTTCTCCACCCAGATGGGACCAGTCCCCTCACCGAATGCAGCCTCGCCCGGGGCAGATACAGCAGTTCCACAGCCCAGTAGTTTACACACAACGTTAGCATCCGCCATGTCCCAGGAGTCATCACAAACTGTTCCCCAGGAGCCACGGTACCAAACCTCCACTCTCCCCGAGCATCTGTTCTCTCCTCCCACGACACGTAACTTCTCCTGGTCTGGAAATGCAGAAACCTCACATGTTACTGGAACAGCTGGGAAAGTCCTTAGGGACCAAGGGTGAGACACAGAGAAGCAGAGATACCTGTGCAGCTTGGAGAGTTCGGGCATTCGGCAAATAGGGTCTGAGTTGGTTTTGCTTTTTTTCCTATGGAGGGAAAAAGCTGAGGTGAATGCACTGGGTTGCGCGTGTGATGTAGGAGTAGAATTTATCTGTATTTTAAACCCCTAATTTCAGCACTGTATGAACTGAAATGTGAATTCTGGGTCATTTCATATCTAATTAATTTACTATTCAGCTGTTACTCAGACACACAGGCCGACATTGATTAAGTTCCATGTTTGTTGTTAATCAGACAAATGCTTATTCCTGTAAAATATCATGAAAATATGTTTGTATCCTGTGTTGAGAATTTAAATCTGTACACTGAGACATGAACAACAGCAAAAGTTCTACCTAACCCTTCAATTAACTGAACACATCGCGTACATGTGTGTTTGCACGCGCGCATGCAGGTAGTTTCAGAATTACCAGTGCAAGAAATATGGGTCTCTTCTGCTCGGTTATCACATGACTTTGGATCCCAGGGCTTTGACGGGCACTGCCAGAGGGAGCTGTGCTGGTCACTACATGCAATGTGGTCCAGCCACGTGGGACCAGAACCCGCTCCATACGCAAAGTCTCTTTCAATCTGCTCTCCATCTCCACAGTTCAGCTGTTTGCAGACAATTGCTGCGATGACTCTAGACATCCGATTGGAGCAAACACTGCCCCACGTCCCATTGTAGAAAACCTCCAGCCGCCCAGCACAGTCACTGTCGCTCACCAGTCTCAGATCTGTGAACTCTAGAAGGAAATGCACAAAAAGGGAATTTAAATCTTCTGATTCTGAAATGAACTGGGGAGTGAAGAGAGAAATCTCAGTGATTGCTAATGATCCTGTGCATCATTCTGCAGGAGCTACTGCTAGAGAACCACTCCAAGAATGAGAGACTCTTTTACACACTACATGCCCCCTAGAAATACAATGGGCATCTCTGGAAGGCCACCATTTACCAGCAGCTACATTCAGATTGTAATAGATAAAGGCCGGGAAGGATTGTGACACTGGCAGGCCAGATGCCAGCTCTTGCTCAGGCTGCAGCTGAGAACCTACAATCTCATAGCAGGAGACCAGGCCAGGTCACCTGTATGTTAGTTTTGCTCAAAATAGGTATTAGTCTTGTAAGAATGTACTTAGTGTTTAGACTCTATTAAATGGTGGTTAGTTGCAGCAGGCATTAATCTCACTTACTCATAGACTCATAGACTTTAAGGTCAGAAGAGACCATTATGATCATCTAGTCTGACCTCCCGCATGATGCAGGCCACAAAAGCTGGCCCACCCACTCCTGGAATAATTCTCTCCCTTGACTCAGATGTTGATGTCCCCAAATCGTGATTTAAAGACTTCAAGTCACAGAAAATCCTCCAGCCAGCGACCCCTGCCCCATGCTGCGGAGGAAGGCGAAAAACCTCCAGGCCTCTGCCAATCTATCCTGGAGGAAAATTCCTTCCTGACCCCAAATATGGCAATCAGCTTAACCCCGAGCATGTGGGCTAGATTCTCCAGCCAGACCCTCCGGAAAAAGTTCACTGTAGTAACTTTTAATATCCCATCATGGACCACTGTTACTAATTACCAGCGATGGCACGTTATTGACCTATTGACTAAAATCACGTTATCCCATCAAACCATCCCCCCCATAAACTTATCAAGCTTAATCTTAAAACCAGAGAGGTCTTTCGCCCCCACTATTTCCCTCGGAAGGCTGTTCCAGAACTTCACCCCTCTGATGGTTAGAAACCTTTGTCTAATTTCAAGCCTAAACTTCCCGACGGCCAGTTTATATCCAGTTTATATCCATTTGTTCTCGTGTCCACATTAGTACTGAGCTGAAATAATTCCTCTCCCTCCCTGGTATTTATCCCTCTGATATACTTAAAGAGAGCAATCATATCCCCCCTCAGCCTTCTTTTGGTTAAGGTAAACAAACCGAGCTCCTCGAGTCTCCTTTCATACAACAGGTTTTCCATTCCTCGGATCATCCTAGTGGCCCTTCTCTGTACCCGTTCCAGTTTGAGTTCATCCTTTTTAAACATGGGAGACCAGAACTGCACGCAGTACTCCAAATGTGGTCTTACCAGTGCCTTGTACAACGGAACCAGCACCTCCTTATCCCTACTAGAAATACCTCACCTAATGCATCCCAAGACCGCATTAGCTTTTTTCACGGCCACGTCACATTGCCGACTCATAGTCATCCTGCGGTCAACCAGGACTCCGAGGTCCTTCTCCTCTTCCGTTACTTCTAACCAATGCATCCCCAACTTATAACTAAAATTCTTGTTAGTCATCCCTAAATGCATCACCTTACACTTCTCACTATTAAATTTCATCCTATTACTATTACTCCAGTTTACAAGGTCATTAGAGGATTGGGCCGAAAAAAACCTGATGAGGTTCAACAAGGACAAGTGCAGAGTCCTGCACTTAGGACGGAAGAATCCCATGCACTGCTACAGACTAGGGACCGAATGGCTAGGTAGCAGTTCTGCTGAAAAGGACCTAGGGGTCACAGTGGACGAGAAGCTGGATATGAGTCAACAGTGTGCTCTTGTTGCCAAGAAGGCTAACGGCATTTTGGGCTGTATAAGTAGGGGCATTGCCAGCAGATCGAGGAACGTGATCGTTTCCCTTTATTCGACATTGGTGAGGCCTCATCTGGAATACTGTGTCCAGTTTTGGGCCCCACACTACAAGAAGGATGTGGAAAAATTGGAAAGAGTCCAGCGGAGGGCAACAAAAATGATTAGGGGTCTGGAGCATATGACTTATGAGGAGAGGCTGAGAGAACTGGGATTGTTTAGTCTCCAGAAGAGAAGAATGAGGGGGGATTTGATAGCAGCCTTCAACTACCTGAAGGGGGGTTCCAAAGAGGATGGAGCTCGGCTGTTCTCAGTGGTGGCAGATGACAGAACAAGGAGCAATGGTCTCAAGTTGCGGTGGGGGAAGTCCAGGTTGGATATCAGGAAAAACTATTTCACTAGGAGGGTGGTGAAACACTGGAATGCGTTACCTAGGGAGGTGGTGGAGTCTCCTTCCTTGGAGGTTTTTAAGGCCCGGCTTGACAAAGCCCTGGCTGGGATGATTTAGCTGGGAATTGGTCCTGCTTTGAGCAGGGGGTTGGACTAGATGACCTCTTGAGGTCCCTTCCAACTCTGATATTCTATGATTCTATGATTCTATGATTCTATGATCCAAATCTCCCTGCAGGATATCTCGATCCTTTTCCGAATTGGCAATACCTCCCAACTTTGTGTCATCCGCAAACTTTATCAGCCCACTCTTACATTTGGTTCCAAGGTCAGTAATAAATAGATTAAATAAAATCGGACCCAAAACCGAACCTTGAGGAACTCCACTGGTAACCCCCCTCCAACCTGACAGTTCACCTTTCAGTATGACCCGCTGCAGTCTCCCCTTGTAATGGCTGTCGTCCATGCTACAAGAAAATATGTAAGTTTTGCTTTATAACTGAACATGTTTGCTCTGAACTTGTGAACTCAGGCACGGGAATGATCCCCCGCATCCATCCCCTGCATGTAGTACATGCAGAAGGCCTCATCCCATCCCTTTGAAGGATGGAATGGGAAAATAAAAATAGCAGATATGAAGATTGTTCACCTTTTGGCTGTTTGAACTGTGACAGGGCTAGAGACCCCAAACTGAAGCCAGAGACCCCAAGGGGTTACCTCTGGGTCAGCACTGAAGGACATTTGGAATTGAAAGATCACTACAACTCTGTCACTCCTAGGATGTAAATGGTAACTCATTTGTGTGTAGATGTTTGCTTGCTTTAACTGTTTGAATAACCCTTTTAATTCTTTTTCCTAGTTAATAAACCTTTATATAGTTTGTTACAGAATTGGCTAAAGGCATTGTCTTTGTTATAAGATCCAGGGTACCAACTGATCTGAGTAAGTGACTGGTCTCTTGGGACAGGAAGAAACCTGAATGTGGTGTGATTTTTGGTGTAAGTGTAAGTGACCAATTATCATTAAGTCCAGTTTGTCTGGGTGACAGCATAGACTGGAGAGTCTAAAGGGACTGTCTGTGGCTCCATAGTAAGATAGATACAGTGATACAGGACTAAGTTCCCTCTAAGCTGCGCAGCCATGTGTACGCACAGCAGGCTATCAAAGGCCACATAGGCGCACAGCCAGAGGGGCCTGGACTGGGGAAGCACCTCTTCCCCAGCGCCAGAGCTGCCACAGTGGGGAGAGGTGTCTCTCCCCTGGCCGAGGGCTGCTGCAGCAAGAGAGGGCTTGGGGGAGGTCTCTTCCCGCTGCAGCCCCACGGCAGCCTGCACCCCATAGCCCACACCCCCATGGCCCCACCCCATCCACGGCCCCACCTGATAGCCCACACCCCTAGCCGGAGCTCTCATCCCCCCGCATATTCCCAAATCTCTGCCCCAGCCCTGAGCCGCCTGCCACACTCCAATCCCCTTGGCCCCAAACCCGACACACATCACCTCTATACTGGTGCACATAACAAAATCCATTCCGCACATGGATGTAAAAAATTAGAGGGAACATTGGTCCAGAAGTTCACATCTGTTACTGTTGTGGTGAAAAGCGACAAAGAGTCACCTTATAGACTAACAGACGTGTTGGAGTATAAGCTTTTGTGGGCGAATGCCCACTTCGTCAGACACATGTGGTGTGTCTTGGTGAAATCTACTTATAGACACACCACCAGTTCGGGGTGTTGCCTTGTTTCTCACCATCTGTGCTGAGGTGGGCACTCAGTGCCCTGAGCCGCTCCAGACAGCGCGACAGGGATCATGAGATCAAATAGTTTGACCTTCTGTAAAACAGCTCATAGAGCCTAATAACTTGAGTCTGACTAAAGCATCGCTTCCAGAAAGGCATCCGGTCTAGACAGGAAGACTTCAAGAGATGCAGAATGCCCCATTTCCCTGGTAGTTTGTTCTGATGGTTAATCACCCTTCCTGTTAAAAACCTGGGCCTTATTTCTGATGTGAATTTGTCTGGTTTCAGCTTCCAGCCATCGACTCTTGTTCTGCCTTCCTCCATTAGATTAAAGAGCTCTTTAGTAAGTGTATGTTCTCCTTGTGACGGAACTTATGCACTGTAATCAAGTCACCTCTTGATCGTTTTGATAAGCTAAACAGATTCAGCATCTTAAATTTCTCACCGTAAGGCTTTTATTCAAGCCTTCAGATCACTTTTGTGGCTCTTCTCTGCTCCCTCTCCAATTTTTGTGGACATCAGAATTGGACACAGTATTCCAGTATCTGTCTCACCAGTGCCATACACAAGAGTAAAAATTAGTCCCGATTCCTACTCACTACTCCCCTGTTTATACATCCAAGGTTTGCATTAGCCCGTTTTGCCACACACAGCACTGGGAGCTCATGTTCAGTTATTTCTACACTAGGACCCTACATCCTTTTCAGTCACTGCTTTCCATGATACAGTCTCCTTCAGATACCTGAGACGCAGCATTCTAACACTAGGGAAATCTTGCAATATCTCTAATATCTCTGGGTGGGAGCTGAGGACTTTCTAATGGTGACCCTGGTAGGTAGTTACTCAAGGGAAAGGGAGGCAGAGACAGTCAGGGAAAGTATCATTCTCAGTGACCTCCTTAAACATCTGCCCGCTCCATTAAATCCCCTGGTAACATGGCTCACAAGAGCATTCACAGAACAGACCTGAGCAGAGAACTCCCGCGTCCTCTTTGTGTCTGCAGTTGTGCTGGCCCCAGCCTCTGGAAGGACACGCCCAGATATCGGATTCATTCCCAGAGCAGTTCACATCATCCAGCCAGATCTGCCCTGCTCCTTGCCCATAATGAGCAGAGACAGTTGCATTGATGGCATGTCCACATCCCAGTTGTTTGCAAACGACATTGGAGTCTGGCAGGTCCCAGAAATCATCACAGACGGTCCCCCAGCTGCCATTGTAATAAATCTCCACTCTCCCGGCACAGCGACCTGCCCCATTCACCAGTCTGATCCGCCTGCTCCCTGCAGGGATAGATCTCAGCTGTTAATGTGCAATAGAATGATAACTAAACAGCTTCCGTGCAAATCAATGACGATGCTACAATGTCTGAGATACTGAAAAATTTGTGTCTTTAACAAGAAACATAAAGAGAAGAAGTCAGTAGAATTAGGAAATGCTGAGGACTTTGTGAAGAAACTTCTGATAAAAAGCATTTAAAGGGACACGACCTAATCCTGAACCTTTAGTCATCTGAGTCATCCTTATGGGACAGCTCTTGAAAGTAAGAACTACTAGTGAAGCTAAAGCTTTGCAGAATCAGCTCCTACTTGGAAAACTTGAACATTTTCAAACAGGTCTTCTAAGGATTCACAAGAAATATCATATTAACTAACAAATTTATCAGAAATTCCAATTTTCTTTTAAATTGTTACAGACTTGGGAGGTTCCAGAGGCTTGGAGAAAATTAGACTTGGGACCCATTTATTTTCCAAATAAAGGAAGAAAGGCAGGTGGATACATGTACCTACGGTAAAGTCTAATAGACTTAGGGCTCTATTCTAATGCTGCTGAAGTCAATAGCAAAGCTCTCCCTGCCCTAATGGGAGCAGGAATGGGCCCTTACTGTGCCATAGTTACCCTGGAACTGGAATGTGCATGAACAATGATTTCAGTGCAGTAACAGTACAGTGCATGATACAGGTGTTTATTAAAAAATCTGTTATTTGAAGAAAGCCATTGTTTATTTACAATCCCCAGAAAAGAAACATAAGAACATAAGAGCTGCCAGGCTGGGTCAGACCAGAATTCTGTCTGCAAAAGTGGCCTGTACCAGAGCCGTACTCTGATCATCTTAGCTAATAGCCGTTGATGGACCTATCCTCCAGGAACGTATCCAGTTCTGTTTTGAACCTAGTTATACTTTTGTCCATCACAACATCCCATGGCAATGAGTTCCACAGGTTAGCTGTGTGTTGTGTGAAAAAGTTCTTCCTCTTGTTTGTATTAAACCTGCTGCCTATTAATGTAATCAGGTGATTCCTCGGTTTTGTACTGTGTGAATGGGTAAATAACATTTCTCTACTCACTTTTTCCACACCATTCATTATTTTATAGACCTCTATCATATCACCCAATGTGTTTCTTTTCTTAGCTAAACAGCCCTAATCTTTTTAGTCTCTCCTTTGACAGAAGCCATTCTGTACCCTTCAACATCCTTGTTGCCCTTCTCAGTACCTTTTCCAGTTCCACTATATCATTTCTATGGATGGGGCAACAAGAACTGGACATAGTATTCAAGGTATGGGTGGACCATGGATTTATTGTGATAGTTTCTGTCTAATTTTCTTTCCCTTTCCTAATAGTTCCTAATATACCATTAGCCTTTTTGATCATTTCTCAATTTTCAGCAGTTTTCAAAGAATTATCCACAGTGACTCCAAGATCTCTTTCTTTGGTGGTAATGGCTAATTTAGAAGCCATCGTGGTATATGTGTATTTCGGATTATTTTTTTCCAATGTGCATTGGTTTGCACTTATCAACAATGAACTTCACCTGCCATTTTGTTGGCCAGTCACGCAATATTGTGAGATCCCTTTCCAACTCCTTGCAGCCTGCTTTGGACTGAACTATCATCTACAAACTTTGCCACTTGACTGTTCACCCCCTTCTCCAGATCATTTATTAATATGTTGAACAGCACAAGTACCAGTACAAATCCTTGGAGGGACCTGCAGTTCATGTCTCTCCATTGTGAAAAGTGATCATTTATTCCTACCCTTTGTTTCCAATATTTCAACCAGTTACTGATCCATGAGAGGACCTTCCCTCGTATCCCAAGGCTATTTAACTTCCCTACGAGCCTCAGTGAGGGACCCTGTCAAAGGTTTTCTGAAAACCCAAGTACGCTGTATCAGCTGGATCACCCTTATCCATATGCTTGTTTACTTCCTCAGAGACTGGAGAGGCATGACTTCCCTTTACAAAAGCCTTGTTGACTCTTCCGCATCAAATCATGCTTATCTCGGTGTCTGATAATTTGGTTCTTTACTGTAGTTTCTACCAGTTTGCCTGGTGCTGATGGTAATTGCCAGGAACTGCTCCAGAGCCCTTTTAAAAAATCAGCCTTACATTAGTTACCTTCCTGTCATCTGATACAGAAGGTGATTTCAGAGATAGGTTACATACAACAGTTAGAAGTTCTGCAATTTCATATTTGAGTTCCTTCCGGACTCTTGTGCGAAAACCATCTGGTCCTGGTGACTTATTACTGTTTAGTTTATCAATTTGTCTAAAATATCATCTTATTACACATCAATTTGGACTGTACATCAGATTTGTCACCCGAAAAGGATAGCTCTGATGTGGGGATCTCCCCCACATCTTCTGCAGTGAAGATTTATGCAAAGAATTAATTGAGCTTCTTGCAATGGCCTTGTCTTCCTTGAGTGCTCCTTTAACACCTTTGTCACATTTGTTATTTAGTGGCCCCATGGTCTGTATGGCAGGTTTCCTGCTTCTCATGTACTTAAAACAATTTCTAGAGGTAGTTTTTGTGTCTTTAGCAATCTGTTACAATAGTGATGTACAATCAGTAGCAATAAAAATATTATCATATAATCCTCAATTCCTTTTTCTTTTCAGTGAAGAAAAAAGATGTACTATTAAGATTAGGACATAACAATACCACATTATAACAAAAAGTTTTACTTAATCACCAAGAGAAATAGGGTTATGTATGACTTCCTTTTCCTGTTAATAATAATAGAATCTAATTCTGATATAGCACAGTTCATTGATAGATCTCAAAGCACTCTACAAAGGAGGTCAGTGTCATTATCCACATGTTACAGATGGGGAAACTGAGGCACAGAGCGGTGACTGACCTGCTTGAGGTCACCAGCAGGCCAGTGGCAGAGCTGGGAGGAAACCCCAAGTCTCCTGAGTCCTGTTCCAGTGCTCTGTGAAATAGGACACATTGCCTCCCCCTCTTTTCTTTTTTGATTCTGGATGCCCCATTATTGAAGAATTTAAGATAAGAAGCCAGTGTATTTACGTATTTACTGACCTGCTCAGAAAATTATCTCTTCTGCCCAACAAATGTTAGGATAGATATCAATATTTTTCATTGCCAGATTTTTCCATTATTCTTTCAAAAAAAAAAAAACCAACCCCAGCAAAAACCCATCTGATTGTTTTTGTGGTGAATGTGGGGGCAGGGTAGAGGTTACTGCTGTGTACCCTGAATGTGACCTACTAATTTGACTTTTAAGATGGTGTCACAGTGTCAGAGGGAACAGGCAGCTCTGTCCCACAGGTCGATATAGTCACAAGCCCAGTGACTGCCAGCCATTAAAGCTGGATGGAGCTGACTGCGGGACAGTGGAGCAATCATCATGGGGATGTTCTTCTAGATGGCCTGGCTGGCCAACTGGGAAAACTAGTCTGAGGCAGGAGGAAGATTTCACCTGGCCTGTAACACAGACCACTGAGCAATATGGTAATTGAGCCCAGACACACACAGGGCAGGTGGGGACTTCCAGAAAAAGCAACTTCACAGAGAAAGGGGAGCAGAGTGGGGCAGACAAACTGAGCCCAGCTGGGTCTCATGAGCACCTTGGTTCTTACAAGAACACAGGCTCATTCTGTTCTTTTCCTGTTACTCCCCAGGGAAGCCCAGCTCACTTAATTTGCAGTGAAGCAGCGATTAGATGAGCTGCAACACAAGTGTGGGGGGTTTGTTTTTTTAAACCCCTTTTGCTCTAAAGCATTGTTCCAGCTGCTGATTAAAGTGCTTTGTTCTGAGTACGCTGTAGGTCACTATCACAGGACATAAGTTTCCCAGGGGAAGAAATGCTGGTGCCTGAAACCCAGTCAGACCTGCAGGGTGCTGAGCGGTTGGTTTGCACAGGGTAGTGTAACCAGGCCAGGCCTGACGGAGGAAGAATCTCAAGATTCCACCCCAAGACAGGCCAGGGCAAGTGGGCCAAGGCCTGATGTGGGTGCACATAGAGACACCAGAAAGGCGAGAAAGGTGCAGCTAACCCTGTAACCATGACAATGTTCAATGAAAATAAAAAGAAGTTTGTGAAAATTTCCATAATAAGGAAACAGTTTTACATCTGAAAATGCAAGACAGACAGCGAGGTTGCTGCAATGCATTAACCTATCTGGTGGCTGTGCTTTTCTCTGTACATAATACTATATTTTTACAACAGAGTTTGACCCTCAGATCCACATATTTTCAAGGTCTGATGAGATCACAGCACAAGGTGAGATGTTTACAAGCCCTAGGACAGGTCATGTTCCCCTTGAACAAGGACAGGATGTTTGCAAGATTTCATAGTAAGTCACCTGAGCAAACGACGCCAACATCATCAGCAATTCCTGCCTGCTCTGCCTGAGACATGGAGGTGATGCAGAGCGTCAGATTAGTCTCGTTTCCTGCACACTGGACACTTCTCAGTCCCACGGGGCCCGTTCCTCGCTCAGACTTAGCGGGGTTATAAGCTTTCTCAGCGACTCCGCACTGGAGCTCCCTGCACACCACGCTGGCATCGTCCATGTCCCACTGGTCATCCAGCACTCTGCCCCACACACCACGGAGGGAAATCTCAACTCTCCCGTCGCACCGGCTCTCTCCATTCAGCAGTCTGAGTGATTCAGAGCGACCTGGGCTCAGGAGAGATGAGAAACACACTGAATAACACTCCCTGTTATACACTAGAAATAATCTATACTATGCAAGAAATTATGGAAGGTTTCTAACTCAGAGGGTATTAACACAGTGATTGTGTATCACAGGGTTAAAAGGAGTAACCTCTGCAGAAGCTTTTTTGTTTTTTGTTTTGTTTTTTGAATCTCTAGGTGCAGGGTGCTATAAGGATTGTAACACCCAGCTGGGCAGAGGGATTTGTTAGCATATCCTGGAAGATGCTGAGCTCGCAGCTACACTCTATTTTTATCCTGCCAGTCCCCTTGAGCTGGGAATTACATGCCCAGCACGGAGTGTAGATGTACCTGTGGCCCAGGGAGTTCCCCAGTGCCAACCCTCAGAGCGCACTCCATACCACAACTCTCTTCTGGCCTGACACGCTCATTACCCCAACTTACTGGTGTTGAAATCTGCATCTAAAACGTGTTGTGTAAGTTGTCATGCAAACTGCTATCATGCTGGTCTTTAATATTGTTGTGTGGTGCATGAACAGGTGAGGTTTAAAGAACGATAGATGTGTGCCTAAGCCCAGCTGTCCTAAACAAAGGGCTGTTGTTTCACTGGCTTGACTGTGTCTCCATTGTAAATTAATTAATTTGAAAGCAAAGCAAAGAAACCCCCATTTACATGTAAGGTAAACAAAGCCATCAGGCAAACAAGTGGGGGATGATAAGCCCTTAACAATTTTGATGGGGGATGGAGGCTGCACCTCCAGGAAGCCTTCCTGCCTCTTCAAACAGGGTGAATGAACTTTGGGAAGATATGAGCAGAGGCAAAAATCCATTTTGTGATCCATCGCCTCAGGGACAGAGGAGCAGCGTCCTTTGAGGTCATGGAAAGTGGATCCTCTTGGCCTGGAACCCAAGAGTAGCTGAGACTGACTCAAGGCGAGAAATCTGCTTAGACAGAGACTGTAACTTGCTGGAGTTAAGTTTTAGTCACTAGAAAGTGTGTTTTGTTTTCTTTTACTTGTAACTATACTTGTGTCTTGCATTGTTAATTATTCTTATTTAAATATCTGTTCTTTGTTAATAGACTCACTCTAGTTTTATTACAAAACCACTGCAGTGCTGTGTATAAAACTGAAGAGTAAAATCCTGAGCCAAACTAGCAGGCTGGTGTCTCTTTGGAGGCAGCGCACTTGATAACTTCTGTGAGTACCCAGTGAGAGGGACTGACCGCGGCCGAATGACGGCTCTGGGGAACTCGGGCACTGGGGTTCACTGATGGTTCCCGGTAAGGTGAGGTTTGGACTGGCAGAATCCTGAGGAGTTGCTAGCTGGGCAGGCGAGCTGGTGTGGCAGGGAGCTGACAATAGCTGAGCAGCAGCAAAGTTCTCATTTGCTGAGGCAGAGCAGTAACCGTGTCTGACAGTTCTGAGTGACCTGAGCAAGGCCTCACATATCCTCACTTTCACCATCTGTAAAATGGAGGGGATAATAATACCCACCTACTGCCCAGGAGCTTTGTGAGGATCAACTAATGTCTGGACAGTACTTTGAACACATCAAGTGCTACAGAAATGGTGAGTGCTCTGAAGAATCAGGTCCTGGGGGTCTCAGGTTGGTGCCCCACCACCACAAGTTAGTGGAAACTTTGGCTTTAATCACAAGAGGTAAAACTTTCAAAAGTGCCTAAATGACCAGGAGCCTAAGTCCCTTTTCAAAATGGGACTTAGGCAAAGAGATGCTGAATGGTAGTGGGGCTCCATGGTAGTGGGGCTCCTAAGTTGACTTCCATTTTCAAAAGTAAGTCCCTAAATCACTGATCACTTATGGAAATGTTACCATGGGCAACATCCACCCAGTGCGGTGAATGATGCAGGAGCTGAGTGGAACAAATAGTTTGGAAGCATCCAATTAGACTGTATCATAATGTGTATGCAAAAGGGGGCAGGGAGAATTAGAAAGGATAACAAACAAACTGATGGTATTTCCTAAATTTGGAGTATTTGACTTTGACTAAATAAGATTATCCTTTTTTTTTTGTATGTGACGTAAATATTAGAGCTGGTTGAAACTCCCAATTTTTTTCCTGTGAAGTATTTCAAATGCAATATTTCAGTTTTTCTCTGGATTTTGACCTTTGAAAATGGAATGAGAATTATTGTTTAGATTCTAACTAAAATGTTTCATTTCAACTTCCATTTCAGTTTGACAGTTTAAGATTCTCCTGCCTCCTCTCCCGTTTTATTTTTTCCTGTTTTTCCCCACTGTAGACATTTTGAAAAAAAAAAAAAAAAAGTATCAGGAAGCAGGAAAAACACTTCTGAACCTTTTTCACCTGCAAAAGTGTGATTTTTTTTTTTAAGGGTGTGGGGGAGAAAGTGCTGCTTTCTTTGTTGCATGCTACCAAAAATATCCTCAGGAACTCATGTGAGAGACGGGAAATAGTTATGATCAGCAGTTTATAATTCAGCCAAAATGGAAGGAATTTCACTGAAGTAAGGGGAGTTCCTGGCCCCAGCACTAGGGTTACCATATTTTGAGTGTCCAAAAAGAGTACACTCCACGGGGCCCCGCCCCCGCCCCCTGCCCCGCCCATGCCCCCGCCCCAACTCCACCCCTTCCCCAAAGTCCCCGCTCCAA